>NW_022589760.1:7404219-7622077 GCF_004348235.1 Phoca vitulina
ATATATATATATATATATATATATATATATATATATATATATATAGCATTTCATCCTAAAGCAGCAGAATACACATTCTTTTTGAGTACACATGGAACATTCTACAGATCAGAACATATACTGGGTCACAAATCAGGACTCAACAATACAAAAAGACTGAGGTCAAACCATGTGTATTTCCAGACCAGAACACTATGAAATTTGAAGTCGACCACAAGAAAAAATTTGGAAGGATCACAAATACATGGAGGTTAAAAACATCCTACTAAGGAATGAATGGATCAATCAGAAAATTAAAGAATAATTCAAAAAAAAATATGGAAGTAAATGAAAATGAAAGCACATTTCAAAACATTTGGGATGCAGTAAAGGTTTTTTATGAAAGAAATATATACCAATACAGGCCATCCTCAAGAGGCAAGACATGTCTCAAATACAGGCACTAATCCTATACCTAAAGGAGCTGGAAAAAGAACAGCAAATAAAGCCTAAATCCAGCAGGAGAAGAGAAATAATAGACTAGAACAGAATTAATAACATAGAAATTAAAAAAAAACAAAACAAAACAGTATAACAGATCAACAAAACTAGGAGCTGTTTTTTTGAAAGAATTAAGATTGATAAACCCCTAGCCAGATTTATCAAAAAAAAAAGAGAAAAAGCACCCAAATAAATAAAATCAGGAATGAAAGAGGAGAGATCACAACTAACACTGAAGAAATACAAACAATTACGAGAATATTATGAGCATTTATAAACCAATAATTAGGAAATCTGGAAGAAATGGATAAATTCCTAGAAACATTGAACTACCAAAACTGAAACAGGAATAGAAAACCTAAACAGATCCATAACTAGCAACGAAATTGAATCAGGAATCAAAACTCTACCAACAACCAAGAGTCCAAGGCTGGATGGCTTCCCAGGGGAATTCTACCAAACATTTAAAGAAGAATTAATACCTATTCTTCTGAAACTGTTCCCAAAAAATAGAATGGAAGGAAAACTTCCAAACTCATTCTATGAGGCCAACATTACCTTGTTACCAATACCAAAGACCCCATCAAAAAGGAGAATTACAGACCAATATCCTTGATGAACACAGATGCAAAATTTCTCAACAAGCTAATATTATCCAATAGTACATTAAAAGGATTTTTCATCACTACCAAGTGGGATTTATTCCTGGACTGCAGGGGTGATTCAACATCCACAAATCAATGTAATACACTTCATTAATATAAGAAAGGATAAGAATCATATAGTCCTTTCAATAGATGCAGAAAAAGAATTTGACAAAATACAGCATCTTTTCTTGATAAAAACCCTCTGCCATGTATGGAAAGAGGGAACATACCTCAGTATCATAAAGGCCATATACAAAAGACCCACAGGAAATTTTATCCTCAATGGGGAAAAACTGAGAGCTTTCCTTCTTTGGTCAGGAACATGACAGGGATATCCATCTCACCACTGTTGTTCAAAATAGTATTGAAAGTCCTAGTCTCAGCAATCAGACAACAAAAAAGAAATAAAAGGCATCCAAATCAGCAAAAAAGAATTCAAACTTTCACTCTTCACAGACAACATGATACTCTGTGTAAAAACTCAAAAGATTCCACCAACAAATTGCTAGAACTGATATAGGAATTCAGCAGAGTTGCAGGATATAAAATCAATGCACAGAAGTCTGTTGCATTTCTATACAGTAACCATGAAGCAGCAGAAAGTGAAATCAAGGAATCAATCCCATTTACAATTGTACCAAAAAACATAATATACCTAGGGATACACCTAACCAAAGAGGTTAAATAATTGTACTCTGAAAACTATAGGACACTTATGAAAGAAATTGAGGAAAACACAAAGAAATGGAGAAACATTCCATGCTCATGGATTGGAAGAACAAATATTGTTAAAATGTCTATGTTACCCAAAACAATCTACATATTCAATGCAATTCCAATGAAAATACCATCAGCATTTTTCACAGAGCTGGAACAAACAATTTTAAAATTTGTATAGAACTAGAAAAGACCCCTAGTAGCTAAAGCAATGTTGAAAGGAAAACCAAAGTGGGAGGCATCACAATTCCAGACTTCAAGCTGTATTACAAAGCTGTAGTCACCAAGACCATATGGTACTGGCACAAAAACAGACCCATAGGCCAGTGCAACAGAATAGAGAACCCAGAAATGGACCCTCAACTCTATGGTCAACTAATCTTCAACAAAGTAGGAAAGAATATCCAGTGAAAAAAAAGCGTCCTCAACAAATGGCATTGGGAGAATTGGACAGCCACATGCAGAAGAATAAATCTGGACCACTTTCTTCTAAGACACACAAAAATAAACTCAAAATGGATGAAAGACCTAAATGTGAGACAGGAATCCATCAAACTCCTAGAGGAGAACACAGGCAGCAACCTCTTTGACCTTGGCTGCAGCAACTTCTTCCTAGACACGTCTACAAAGGCAAGAGAAATAAAAGCAAAAATGAACTACTGGGACTTCATCAGGATAAAAAGCTTTTCCACAGCAATGGAAACAATCAAGTAAATAAAACACAAGCTATGTAATGGGAGGAGGTATTTGCAAATGACATATCTGATAAAGGGCTAGTATAAAAAATCTATGAAGAAGTTACAAACTCAACCTCTAAAAACAAAAATCCAGTCAGGAAATGGGCAGAAGACATCAACAGACATTTCTCCAAAGAAGACATACACATGGCTAACAGACACATGAAAAATTGCTCGACATCACTTGGCACCAGGGTAATACAAAGCAAACCAACAATGAGATACCACCTCAAAACTGTCTCAAAACAACATGGATGGAACTAGAGGTATTATGCTAAGCAAAATAAGTCAGGGGTGCCTGGGTGGCTCAGTGGGTTAAGCTTCTGTCTTTGGCTCAGATCACGATCTCAGGGTCCTGGGATCAAGCCCCGTGTGTTTTTCCTGTTCAGCTGGGAGTCTGCTTCTCCCTCTTTGTCTGCCCTTCCCCCTCTGCTCTTGTGCTCTCTCTCTCTCAAATAAATAAATACAATCTTTTAAAAAAATAAGTCAGAGAAATCAAATACCATATGATTTCACTCATATGTGGAATTTCAGAAACAAAACAGATGAACATAGGGGAAAGAAGAGAAAATAAAATAAGATAAAAACAGAGGGAGAGAAATCATAAGAGACTCTTAACTATAGGGAAGAAACAAGGTTTGCTGGAGGGGAGGTGGGTGGACGTTGGGATAATTGGGTGATAGGCATTAAGGAGGGCACATAATGTAATGAGCACTGGGTGTTATATGCAACAGATGAATCACTAAATACTACCCCTGAAACTAATAATACACTATATGTTAATTAAATTGAATTTAAATAAAAATTAAAATAAATAAAGAAGATTTAATACCTATTCTTTCCAAACTCTTCCAAAAAATATAAATGGAAGGAAAATTTTCAAACTCATTCTAGAAGGCCAGCATTACCTTGATTCCAAAACCAGTTTTGTTGATTGTTTCCCTCACTGTGTAGCTTTTTATTTTGATGAAATCCAAGTAGTTTATTTTTGCTTTTGTTTCCCTTTCCTCAGGAGATGCATCTCAGGAAAGAATTTTCCCCAGCCACTGTCAAAGAACTTACTGCCTGTGTTCTCTTCTAAGACTTTTATCTTTTCATACCTCACATTTAGGCCTTTAATATATTTTTAATTTATTTTTGTGTATGGTGTAAGAAAGTGGTCCAGTTTCATTCTTTTGCATATTGCTGTCCAGATTTTTCTTTTCTTTTCTTTTTTTTTAAAGATTTTATTTATTTGTCAGAGAGAGAGACAGAGAGAGAGAGAGAGCACAAGCAGGGGGAGCGGCAGGCAGAGGGAGAAGCAGACTCCCTGCTGAGCAGGGAGCCCGATGTGGGACTCGATCCCAGGACCCCGGGATCATGACCTGAGCCGCAGGCAGCTGCTTAACCCACTGAGCCACCCAGGCATCCCCTGTCCAGATTTTTCAACACCATTTTTTAAAGAGAAGGTCTTTTTCCCATTGGACATTCTTTCTTGCTTTGTCAAATATTATTTTACCATATAGTTCCTCGTTCATTTTTGGATTTTCTATTCTTTTCCATTGATCCATGTGTGTATTTTTGTGCCTCTTCTACAGGTTTTATTATTATTATTTTATTATTATTATTATTATTACTTCAGGTTTTTAATATAAGCTGAAGTCCAGAATGTGATGCCTCCAGCTTTGCTTTGCTTTTTCAAGGTTGCTTTGTCTGCTTGGGATCTTTTGTGGTTCCATACAAATTTTATATTTGTTTGTTCCTGCTCTGTGAGAAATGTTGGTACCTTGATAGGAATTGCATTAAATGTGTACCTCACTTTAGATAGTATAGATATTTTAACAATATTTTTCCTTATAAAACATGAGCATGGAATTCCTTTCCATTTCTTTTTGTTCTCTTCAGTTTCTTTCATCAGTGTTTTATAGTTTCCAGTGTATAGGTCTTTCACCTCTTTGGTTAGGTTTATTCCTAGGTATCTTAGTTGTTTTGGTGAAATTGCAAATGGGATTGATTCCTTAATTTCTCTTTCAGCTGCTTCATTATTGGTGTATAGAAAATACAGCAGATTTCTGTATGTTGATTTTGTATCCTGTGACTTCACTTAATTCCTTTATCAATTCTAGCAGGTTTTGGATAGAATCTTTCAGTTTTCCTATATATAATATCATGTCATCTGCAGATAGTGAAAATTTTACTCCTTCCTTACCAATTTGCATACTTTTTCTTTTCTTTTGTTTTCTGAATGTTGTGGCTAAGACTCAGTACTCTTTTGAATAACAGTGGTGAGAGTGGACTTCACTGTCTTCTTCCTGAGTGTGGAGGAAAATCTCTCATTTTTCCCAATTGAGGTTGATATTAGTTGTGGGTTTTTCATATATGGCCTTTATTATGTTGAGGTATGATATGTTCCCTCTACACCTACTTTGTTGAGGGTTTTTATCATGAATTTATGTTGTACTTTCTCAAATCCTTCTGCTGCATCTATTGAAATAATAATCTGGTTCTCATCCTTTCTTTTATTAGTGTGTCACACATTGATTTGTGAATATTGAACCACCCTTGCAACACTGGAATAAATCCCACTTGATCATGGAGAATGATTTCTTTAATGTAATGTACTCGGTTTGATAGTATATTTTTGAGAATCTTTTCCTCCCATGACTGTCATGAATATTGGCCTATATTTCTCATTTTTAGTGCTATCTTTATCTCATTTTGCTATCAGGCTAATGCTGGTCTCATAGAGTGAATTCGGAAGTTTTCCTTCCTTTTATATTTTTTTAGGAATAGTTTGAAAATAATAGGTGTTAACTCTTATAAGTGTTTGGTAGAATTTGAAAGTCATCTGCTGTTGGACTTTTGTTTGTTGGAAGTTTTTTGATTACTGATTCAATTTCTTTCTCGGTTATAGGTCTGTTGAAATTTTCTATTTCTTCCTGTTTTGTTTTTCATAGTTTATATGTTTCTTGGTATTTATCCATTTCTTCCAGGTTGTCCAATCTGTTGGCATATAATATTTCATAATATTCTCTTACAGTGTTTTTATTTCTGTGGAGTTGGTTGTTATTTCTCCTCTCTCATTCCTCCTTTTTTTCTTTGGGTCCTTTCTCTTTTCTTTTTGATGAGTGTGGCTAGGGATTTATCATTTTTATTAATTTTTCAAAGAATCAGATCCTGGTTTCATTGATCTGTTCCATTTCTTTTTAGTTTCTATATTATTTATTTCTGCTCTAATCTTTATTATTTCTGTCCTTCTATTGCCTTTAGTTTCATTTATTGTGTGTTTTTTTTTTTCTAGCTCCTTTAGGTGTAAAATTATGTTGTCTATTTCAGAGTTTTCTTGCTTCTTAAGTTAGGGCTATATTGCTATATTCTTCCCTCTTAGGACCACTTTTGCTGCATCCCAAAGGTTTTGGACCATTGTGTTTTCATATTCATTTGTTTCTATGATTTTTTTTTTACATTCCTTCTTTGATTTCTTTGTTTTGACCCATTCATTGTTTAGTAACATGTTGTTTAACCTCCATGTATTTGTGGTCTTTCCAGTTTTGTTCTGTTTTGTTTTTCTTGTAGTTGACTTCTAGTCTCATAGTGTTGTGGTCAGAAAACCTGCATGGTATGATTTCAATCTTTTTGTATTTGTTGAAGCTTGTTTTGTAACCTAATATGTGATCTATTCTGGAGAATTTTCCACATGCACTTGAAAAGAATGAAGAATGTGTATTCTGTTGTTTTATGGTGGAATGTTCTAAATATATCCATTAAGTCCACCTGGTCCAGTGCCATTCAGAGCCATTGTTTCCTTGTTGATTTTCTGTTTAGATGATCTGTCCATGATATAAATGGGGTGTTAAAGTCCCTTAGTATTATTATATTATTACAATTTGTTCCTTTATGTTTGTTATTAAAAGTTTTGTATATTTGGGTCCTCCCATGTTGGGTACATAAATATTTATAATTGTTATATCTTCTTGCTTGATTGTCCCCTTTATGATTATATAGTGTCTTAATCTCTTGCTACATTTTTTTTAAAGTCTAGTTTGTCTGATATAAGTATTGGTATTCCAGCTGTCTTTTAACATCCATTCAGGGGATAAATTTTCCTCCATCCCCTCATTTTCAATCTGCAGGTGTCTTTAGGTCTAAAATGAGTCTCTTCTAGGCAGCATTAAATGGGTCTTGTTTAAAATCCATTTTAACTCCCTATGTCATTTTTTTAAGATTATTGTTATTATTATTGTTGTTTTATTTTAAAGAGAGAGGGAAAAAGCATGCCTGCAAGAGTTATGGGAGGAGCAGAGGGAGAGAATCTCAAGCAGACTCCCTGCTGAGCACACAGCCCTTCATGGGGCCCAACCCCATGACCCTTAATATCATGACCTGCACCAAAACTGAGAGTTGGATGCCTAACAGACTGAGCCACCCAGGCACTCCTCCCCATGTCTTTTGATTAGTCTTTAGTCCATTTACAGTCAACATAATTATTGATAAATGTGTATTCATTGTCATAGTAGTACTTGTTTCATCATTGTTTCTGTAGGTATTCTCTGGTTCTTTCTTGTCTTTGTCACCTTTGGTCTCTTCTTTCCACTCAAATTGTACCCTTTAATATTTCTTGCAGGGCTATTTTAGAGATCGCAAACTCCTTTAGCTTTTCTTTGTCTTGGAAACTCTACCTTTCCTTCAATTCTGAATGATAGTCTTGCTGGATAGAATCTTCTTGGCTGTAGGTTTTTCCCATTCTGCACTTGGAATATATCATGCCACTTTCTTCTAGCTTGCCAAGTTTCTGCTGCAACATCTCCAGCTAACCTTAATGGATTTTCCCTTGTACATTAAGGACTTCTTTTGTCTTGCTGATTTTTAAGGATTACTTTTCTTTATTAGTATAATTTGCAGATGTACTTACCATATGTCCTGTTGTCAGCCTGCTTTTGTTGATTTTTTTTTTTTTTAAAGATTTATTTATTTATTTATTTGAGAGAGAGAGAATGAGAGAGCAAGCACATGAGAGGGGGGAGGGTCAGAGGGAGAAGCAGACTCCCTGCCGAGCAGGGAGCCCGATGCGGGACTCGATCCAGGGACTCCAGGATCATGACCTGAGCCGAAGGCAGTCGCTTAACCAACTGAGCCACCCAGGCGCCCTGCTTTTGTTGATTTTGATGGGAGTTCTTTATGCCTTCTGGATCTGGATGCCTGTTTTCTTCCCTAGATTAGGGAAGTTTTCAGCTATTATTTCTTCAAATAAATTTTTCTGCCCCTTTTTTTCTCTCTTCTTCTAGTACTCCTATAACACAAGTGTCATTACGGTTGATGGAGTCACTATGTTCCTTAAGTGTAGTCTTCTTTTGCATAATTCTTTCCTGCTTTATTTTAGCTTCATTGCTTTCCATAACTTTATCTTCTATATCATTAATTCATTCCTCTGCCTCTTCTAGCCTCCTGTTCATTTCATTAAGCCTGTTTCAAATCTCATTGATTGCACTGTTCATCTCTGATTGACTTTTTTAACTCTTTTATCTCTGTGATAATGGTCTCACTGATGTTTTCTGTTCTTTTCGCAAGCCTGGTGAGTATCCTTATGATTGTTGTTTTAAATTCTCCATCAGGCATGTTATTTATATTTGCTTCACTTAGACCTCTAGCTATGACCTTATATTTTTCTTTCATTTGGGATAAATTCCTCTGTCTTTGCATTTTGCATTTTATCTAAGTCTCTGTCTTCTTCTCTGTGTTAAAGAAGTCATTTATGCCTCCTGCTCCTTCTTTGATATAACCTCTTCTCTCCCTTTAGCTGTAGAGTTTGTTCTGTCAGTCTTCAGGTGAATTTCTTGGGCCTTAAGGATGATTTTATACTTATCTAGTCATGTTTGTAGCATGAGGCAAGCTCAGAGTGCTACACTGCTGCTATCTTCCTCTCTACCATTCCTTTTAGTTCTTTTGTTTGTTTTTGCCTCTATGATTGGATCCTTTAAATTGATATGTCTTCTAGCTCATTGATTTCTTGTGCTTCTTCAAGTCTGCTATTAAATTTCAGTTTACTCACAGTATTCTTAAGCTTCAAAATTCCATTTAGTTTCCTTTATGTTTTTTTAAATCTCTGTTAAGCTTCTCATTTTTTATTTGTATTGTTCTTCTTATGTCATTAAATTATTTACTTGGGTTTTCTTTTATTTCTCTGAGCATCTTTAGAACAATTATTTTGAATTCCCTGTGTGAAATTCCTGGATATTTATTTATTTGGGCAGTTATTGAAGGTTTACTCTATTGCTTTGTTGGATTCCTGTTTTTTTCTGATTCACCCCCTTAGAATTATGAAGATGTCTGTGAATTTGAAGACTCTTTCACCTCTTTCCGACTTTATTATCTGACTTTAGTAAGGACAACTCTTACCTATGGGTGGGGGCATGTTGGCGTATGTTGTGTCTCTGTGTCTAGTGGTGTTGTATGCCAATTTCAGGAGCATATAGCAGTATCACATCTGGTGGGGGTCATGTCTTTTTACCTCAGGGTGCTGAGGTCCATGGCATCAACAACTTTGTTGTCCTCATTGAGCACTGTGTGAGGTCCACAGTGGTTGTAAGGTTTGGGGGTGTTAAGTAGTGTCTCCATGTCTGGCCACTAGGGACAAAGCAGGAAGCACTGGTGAGTGGAGCTGGTGTTGTGCACACACTCAGCTTCAGGAGTTGGCTGCATGTGTCTATATAGTGTCAGGGCCTGGTTACACACATACATAGTGATGGACACCAGAACAGGTAGCAAACGCTGTGCAAACTATAGGCTCATTGGCAGCTGTACAAGCTCTGGATTTGGGCATCCTCTCCTGTGACTACACACTCTGCTCCCAGCATGCACTGTGCACTGGAGGCCTGTGATGGGTTTCATAGTGGGGCATGCATTTGCACAGCTGGAGGGGTCAGCAATAGGTGGGAACAATGGTCCCAGCCAATGAGAGAAGGCAGGGTCTGATCTGGGCCCACAAGCAGCTCCAGGTTTCCTGGATGTTGGCATGCTTACCCTTGGCTGCATACTTTTCCCAGGCCTACATGCTGCTGTACATGATGATACAGATCAGGCTAGTGGCATGCAGATGCACAGCTGCTGGGTTATCCCTGAATGTGAGCATGGCGATGGTGATTAGCTTGAGGTCTAGGCTAGCCTCTGTGAAGGCATGACTGCAAGGACCTGAGTTGGTTGCAGTCATGCCTCTCAGGTTTTGGTGGGGATAGGGAGGGGCTCAGGTAGCTAATGTCTTACACTTGCATAGCTTCAAAAACCTTAAATGGCTGCCAAAGTGGTTCCTGGACTCTAAAGGGGAGGGGAGGGAAGGGAATGGAGAGGGATCAGGAGCCTGTTGTTAGCAAGCATGAATACCTTTGGGCAAAAGCTGGTGATATCTGCAGGGGTTTGTGGTGCTTGTGCTAGACATTGGCTTTATCAGTGGTAAAATCTGCTGAGTTTATCTGCAGTGTAGTTCTCTGTGAATTGTGATCCTCCTGCTCTATTTCTGCTAATAACGGCTTCTGCTTTTTTTTCTTCTTTTTTTGTAGCTGGTTTTATATGTCTCAGCTTTGCTAGTCTTTGTGGGGTAAAACCAAAGCAACACCTTCATGCAGTGCCCCAAGGGGCTGGAGAAACTAGTTTTTCACTCCATTGTTCATTCTTGTTGAGAGGAACTCTCTCTAGCTGAGAAGTTCCCTCTTGGTGCACCAACAGTGCTGACCTGGGTGATGGGATTATGCAGGCAAAATAAAGTTTTCTTTGATGATCATGAGCTGATGCTCCATGTCACTCTAAATTACCATGCTTGGCTGTGCTCTGTCTTTAATAATTATTTTTCCTTATTACCCACATCTATGAACAGTCTTCCCATGTTCTGCCAAAAATAAAAGCATTCATATGTCCCATCTCTCCCCAGACACACTTCAACCTTTAGAATTCAGTTCACCTGGTTGGCTTGCAAACTCAGATCTCTACAAGGCTTGCAATTTATGATATTAAAGATTATCCAATTATTCTAACTGGAAATGGATCTTAGACTTCTATTTAAATTCTGGAAGAGGGGCACCTGGGTGGCTCAGTCAGTTAAGTGGCTCCCTTCAGCTCAGGTCATGGTCCCAGGGTCCTGGGATTGAGCCCTGCATCAGGCTCCCTGCTCGGCAGGAACCCTGCTTCTCCCTCTCCCACTCCCCCTGCTTGTGTTCCCTCTCTTGCTGTGTCTCTCTGTCAGATAAATAAATAAAATATTTAATAAATAAATAAATAAATAAATAAATAAATAAATAAATTCTGGAAGAATAACACCTTTATAAGAAAACATAGATGAGGGTGCCTGGGTGGCTCAGTCGTTAAGCGTCTGCCTTCGGCTCAGGTCATGTTCCCAGGGTCCTGGGATAGAGCCCCACACTGGGCTCCCTGCTCCATGGGAAGCCTGCTTCTCCCTCTCCCACTCCCCCTGCTTGTGTTCCCTCTCTTGCTGTGTCTCTCTCTGTCAAATAAAATCTTTAAAAACAAAACAAAAGAAAACATGGATGAGTTTTTGAAATGTTTGGTAGGAAAATATTTCTTATATAGGAGACAAGAGGAAATAGTTGATAAACTGGACTTTACTGATACTAAAAATATTTGATCTTTGAACAAGCCCAATAATGAAAAGGCAAGTGACAGAATGGGACAAATTTAGATATAGATATATATAGACTTATATAAAGACATTTATCTATATTAACTTATCAATATTTATGTATTTTCAAGAATGCCTATGAAAAATACATAAAAAACTCTTAAGAAGAACAAAAATAAAATAAAATAAAATAGGACCATTTCTACTTACAATACAAAAATAAATTGTAAGGTTAAATCACTTCCATCCTAATAATTAGGAGCCTTGAATCCTTTTATTTGAGAATGGTATTAGAAAGTGATACTGGAGGTAGATGGGTTTTTCCTACAAAGGTATAGTGGCTTTAAAAAAAAAAAATTCTTGGGGCACCTGGGTGGCTCAGTCAGTTAAGCAGCTGCCTTCGGCTCAGGTCATGATCCTGGGGTCCTGGGATCGAGACCCACGTCAGGCTCCCTGCTCTGTGGGAAGCCTGCTTCTCCCTCTCCCTCTGCCTGCCACTCTGCATACTTGTGCTCTCTCTCTCTGTGTCAAATAAATAAATAAAATCTTTTTAAAAAATTAATTAAAAAAATTCTTGGGAACTGTTATGCAAATAATTACACTGTTTGCAAATAAAGACTATCTGCAAAAGACTCTGATAAAATAATTTATATTAGACATTGGGGAGGGTATGTGCTATGGTGAGTGCTGTGAACTGTGTAAGACTGTTGAACCACAGACCTGCACCTCTGAAACAAATAATACATTATATGTTTAAAAAAAAGAAGAAGATAGCAGGAAGGGAAAAATGAAGGGGGGGGAATTGGAGGGGGAGATGAACCATGAGAGACGATGGACTCTGATAAACAAACTGAGGGTTCTAGAGGGGAGGGGGGTGGGGGGATGGGTTAGCCTGGTGATGGGTATTGAAGAGGGCATGTACTGAATGGAGCACTGGGTATTATACGCAAACAATGAATCATGGAACACTACATCAAAAACTAATGATGTCGTGTATGGTGATTAACATAACATAATAAAATTTAAAAAATAATAATCTGTTTTGTGGTTTAGTGATTGTTCTGTTTGGCCCAGTCGGCTGCTGAAGTTCTCTATTGAATTCTTCGTTTCAGTCATTATATTTTTCAGCTCTAAAATTTCTGTTTGGTTCTTTTTTAATGTTTTCTATCTCTTTGTAGATCTTCTCATTTTGTTCTTATATTGTTTTACTGATATGGTTGAATTATTTATCTGTGTATCTGTAGCTCTCTGGGCATCTTTAAAACAATTGTTTTGAATTATTTTTTCACAAACTTCCTAGATCTTCATTTCTGTGGGGTTATTTACTGGAGTCTTACTGTATTGCTTTGGTGGAGTCATATTTCCCTGGTTGTTTGTGATCACTGTAGTTTTGTTTAGATGTCTATGCATTTGGAGAAGCTGTTACCTTTTTCAGACTTTATTAACTGACTTGTGGGTAGGAGCATGTTTGAATGTGCTGTGACTCTGGATCATGTGATATAGAGTGCCAAGTGTGGAGTCATGTGGTGGTACTGGGTTTGGGTAGGTATGATGTGTCTTCTGCTCAGGCTGCTGAAGTCCACAGCATTGACAACTATGTGGTACTTGGTGAACACTGCAGTGTTCAGTATGTGCAGTCTACAGTATATGCAAGGGCTGTTGTGGTGCTCATCAGTGCCTTCAGGATGATAGCTAGGGACCATGGCAGGCAGTGGTGTGCACACTCATCTATGGGGGCCTGTTGCAAGTGTGTATTAGTGTCAGGGGGTGGTTGCAGACACACATTTTGTGGTGTGGACCAGTGTAGACAGTTTGGGCAGGGCCAACTACATTCTCATTGGCAGCTGTGGGAGGCATGAATGTCTGTGTGCTCTCCTGTAAGAGCTCATTCTCCCTCTGGGTATATACTCTTCAGTGCTGATTCTGGGTGTCAGGTTGATGGCATACAAGTGCACAGCTGGAGTGGCTAGCCCTGAGTATGAGCACAATGGTGGGGACATCTGGGTGGTCTAGATTAGTTATTGTACTTGTGTAGCTGCAGAGGCCTGATATGGTTGCTGGTACAGTTTGGGGGCTCTTGTGGGGGGGGGGTCTTGGAGTAGGAAAGTACTCAGGTGGCTCTTGTCTTGCACTTGCATAGCTTTAGAGACCTAAGCTGGCTGCTGT
This sequence comes from Phoca vitulina, assembly GCF_004348235.1. Lineage (NCBI taxonomy): Eukaryota > Metazoa > Chordata > Mammalia > Carnivora > Phocidae > Phoca > Phoca vitulina. The sequence continues at coordinate 7,417,572 of NW_022589760.1, forward strand.
GTGGATTAGGGCTCTTGTTGAGGAGGAGGGAAGGAGTTGTAAGGATTCAGGTGGCTGACATTCACAAAGACAAATACCTGTGGGGTAAGAACTGGTGAAATCCATAGGGTTTCCATAGAATCTGTGTCAGCAGTGGATTTCATCAGTGCCAAAATTTGCTGAATTTCTCTGCAGAGTGGGTCTCTGAACTGGCATTGCTACTGCTGCCTGGCTGCTCTGCATAGCTCCTGCTTTTCTTCTTTGTTATTAGCCATCTCTATGTCTCAGCTTTATCTATCCGGGTGGGGTGAACCCAAAGGTAGACCTTTCTGCCATACCTGGAAAGGTTGGAGGAGTATGTTCCTCACCCCACTTAACACAGTTGGTTTGAAGACAACTAATAAGTCCAATGTCTGTGTCTCCTCTGGGGCGGTTTCTGTTAATTTTTTGTGTGTTTTTCTTTTCTTTTAATAGACCATATTTTCTTGTTCTTTGCAGGCTTAATTTTTGTTTAAAACTGTTCATTTTGAGTACAATAGTTTTGCTATTCTATAAATCACATTCTCCCCACTCCCCAGGATTTTTTGTTTATTTGTTTACTTGTTTTGCATTGGTAGTTGTTTGTTTAGTGACCTTTCTAAACCATTACTTCTAAAGACCATTATTTTGTTGTTGTTTGTTCCTTTAGTTTAGTGATATGGTAGTGGTTTAACAAAGTTTTCCTTAAACACCTGGAAACAACAAATTAAAAGAAAGAAAATACATACCGTCTAGATGTTTGCAGATTGGCTCTTTGTTTTGGCACTTTTTTGATTCTTATCCAGGCTGTTTAAAACTCTGGTATATGTGAAAACTTTAAAATTCTTATTCTATCAGTATTTTACTCTTCATTTCACTCAGGCTTTCAGTATGTCTTTTTTTTTTGTCTCAACCTTATTTTTTCGCCAGGTGGAAGTGGCTTTTTCATTTACCATTCACAGTTTTAGATAAATGTCCCATTCACAGTTGTTTCTCCACCATATTCTAATTCTGAGTTTAACAAAAGAAAGCATGCCCCTCATGTCAGTATTTCAAGAAACTCTCAGACAGGTTCAAAGCAGACAAGCACAGTTCTTTGGGAATAAGGTCTATTCTGCTTCCTCTGAAAACAGGTACCTACAGTAAGCATGTAGGCTGCTTTCTCCAAGACCATCATCATACTGTACAGGGATTTTGAACAAGGATAAGTTAAACCACAAAAAGAAATTGTACCATGTTTCAGTGGACTTTCTCCCAATTAAGTGTTCATTTAGTTGCTGTAAATTTTTGACTATCTTTCCTGAGTTCTGATAAGATTGATTTCTGATATTTTTTTGCCAGGTGTTTCAGCTTCAGTGTTCTCCCTGATGCCACTCTTGAGAAATTTGTGATAATCTTTTTTTTTTTAATCTCATGAAGTGCATTACTCAATGAGTACAACGCAGTTTTCCCTGATGATTTCATTGTAATTAAACATATTCTACACATGTGTAATGAATATCCAATTTTACGTTATCCATTACATTCATTTTTGAAAAGTCACATGCAATTGTCTAACTTACATTATTTTTATTTTCTTGTTTTTGTTACAATTTCAGAAATGTATAACTTTGGGAAAAATTCCTTAACACAAGATACATAAAAATTATACTTCAATATCATTCACCTCAGAGAACATTTCGAGTTCACACATGCAGTTTTTGTGCATTTAATTCAACAATATAATCCCTGTAAAAAGTCAATAGGTCAATCAATATATGTGGTCTTAAAACCTGATTCAGAAGCGTAGGAGCAAATGGGTGGTTCAGTTGGTTGAGCATCTGACTCTTGATCTCAGCCCAGGTCTTGATCTCATCATTATGAGTTTGAACTCCATATTGGTGTGGAGTGTTAGGTTCCATATTGGTGTGGAGCCTACCAAAAAAAAGAATAAAAAGAAGAAGCATATATGCATTTAAACATGTTACAAATATCATTTTCTTTTTTTAAAACATTTTATTTAAATTCAATTACTTAACATATAATGTATTATTGGTTCAGAGGTAGAAGTCAGTGATTTATCAGTCTTATATAATACCCAGTGCTCATTACATCATGTGCCTTCCTTAAAGTCCATCACCCAGTTACCCCATGCCCCCACCCGTCTCCCCTCCAGAAACCCTCAGTTTGTTTCCTATGATTAAGAGTCTCTTATGGTTTGTCTCCCTCCCTGATTTCATCTTGTTTTATTTTTTCCTCTCTCCCCTATGATCCTGTTTTGTTTCTTAAATTCCACATACGAGTGAGATCATATGATAATTGTCTTTCACTGATTGACTTATTTTGCTTAGCATAATACCCTCTAGTTCCATCCCCATCACAGTAAATGGTAAGATTTCATTTTTTGATAGCTGAGTAGTATTCCATTGTGTATATATACCACATCTTCTTTATCCATTCATCTGTCAATGGACATATGGGCTCTTCCCATAGTTTGGCTATTGTGGAAATTGCTACTATAAACACTGGGGTACAGGTGCCCCTTTGGATCACTACATTTGTATCTTTGGGATAAATAGCACAATTGCTGGGTCATAGGGTAGCTTTATTTTCACCTTCTTGAGGAGCCTCCATACTGTTTTCCAGAGTGGCTGCACCAGCTTGCATTCCCACCAATAGTGTAAGAGGGTTCCCCTTTCTTTTTTTTTTTTTTTTTTTAAAGATTTTATTTATTTATTTGAGAGAGCGAGGATGAGAGAGAGAGAGAGCATATGAGAGGGAGGAGGGTCAGAGGGAGAAGCAGACTCCCTGCTGAGCAGGAAGCCCGATGCGGGACTCGATCCCGGGACTCCAGGATCATGACCTGAGCTGAAGGCAGTCGCTTAACCAACTGAGCCACCCAGGCGCCCCAGAGGGTTCCCCTTTCTTTGCATCCTTGTCAACATCTGTTGTTTCCTGCCTGACTTGTTAATTTTAGCCATTCTGACTTGTGTGAGGTTGTCAAACTCATTGTGGTTTTGACAAATATCATTTTCATTTTATGAAAAGTCCTTACTGTGCCATTGGCAGAGCGGGTGAATTTTCTGTCAAAATTTAGGATAAGCTAGTTCAGCATTATCTTACCACAATTATCTTTTTTTAATTTTTAGAGTTTTTTAAGTTTTAATTTAAATTCAACTTAATTAACATACGGTGTAATATTAGTTCCATTTTTACAATATAGTGATTCAACACTTCCATACAACACCCAGTCCTCATCACAAGTACACTCCTTAATCCCCATCAACAATTTAACCCACCCCCCCTCACCTACCTCTCCTCTGGTAACCATCATATTGTTCTCTATAGTTAAGAGTCTGTTCTATTTTTAACTTTTTGAGGAACTTCCATACTGTTTTCCAGAGTAGCTGCATCAGTTTTCATTCCCACCAAAAGTGCAAGAAGGTTCCCCTTTCTCCATATCCTCGCAAGCACCTGTTATTTCTTGTGTTGCTGACTTTAGCCATTCTGACAAGTGTGAGGTGATATTTCATTGTAGTTTTTATTTGCACCTCCCTGATGATCAGTAATGTTGAGTATCTTTCCATGTGTTTGTTGGCCATCTGTATGTCTTCTTTGGAAAAATGTCTATTCATGCTGTACAGTTAAAAAAAAAAAAAAAAAAAAAAACATGGGCAGACAACCACAATTATTTTTTGAATGCTCTTCCTGATGGATTTTTGATGTCCCAACTTGTTTAGGCTACATTTGGCAGGTATTTAGTCAAATTAATGTAAATGTTGCTGTAAAAGTGTTTTGCAGATGTAGGTAGAGCCCTTAATCGGTTGACATTAACTAAGGAAGATTAAACCTGTATATTATGGGTACCTTGAATCAATCATTTGAAGGGACTTAAAAGCAAGGCTGAGAATTCTCTGCCCCTCAAAAGAGATACAATTTTGGCTGTGGAAAAATAATTTTGGATTGTGCCCATGAGTTCTAGCTTTCCCATGATCCTCTTTCTTCATGGCTTTTTCTGTGGAATATGGGCTCTTAGACCATATAATTCTTATGTTAATCCCTTGTGATAAATCTTTTACTAGGTAGGTAGGTAGATAGATAGATAGATAGATAGATAGATAGATAGATAGATAGATAGATAAGATATAGATATAAATACATAGATGATAGCTAGCTAGCTAGCTAGCTAGATAAAGATACCAATATTTTACTTGCTCTGACTTTCTTGTTGAATCCTGAGAAATATTTTGGTACCAGAAGTGTGGTGCTGCTCTAACAAATGCATAAAAATGTGGAAATGGCTGTGGAATTGGGCAGTGAGCAGAGGCTAAACAAGTTTTGTGAAGCATGGTATAAAAACTTTAGATTGCCTTGAACATACTATTAATATAAATATAGATTGGAGGACACCACCAGCGATGGCTCGGGAGAAAGTGAGGAGAATGTAGTTGGAAACATGAAGAATGTCTTCATGCACAAAGACCTGAGTAAAATTGTTTCCTGAAGTTATATGAAAAACAGAATTTGTAACTGATGGATTTGGTCATTTAGTTAACATTTCTAAGCAAAGTGCTTAATGTGTGTCCTTGTTTATTCTTGCTACTTATAGTAAAATGGAAAATGAGAAAGATGAACTGAGGCAAAAATTGTTAAACAAAAAGGAACCAGGTCTTGATGATTTGGGAACTTCTAAGCCTAACCATATAGCAAAGATTAATAAATTTACTGTCAGAAAATTATGCCCTAGAGAAGAAATTGAGGGTGACTCTACAAACTTTTGATAAGATCTCCAAAATATCAAAACATCAGAGTATTCAGTCATAGAAATAGTTCTTTGAAGAGATTAATGATATGTCTCACAGATCTTCTCAGAGAACTAGAGGAGCTATAGGAAGCTGAAGTGTGCTGTCATTTAGTCACCTCAGCGAAAACCAAATATAGAAAAGGAGCTTTCTCAGAAATATTTGTTGAAGAACCTTTGGTTTAATGGAGCGAATTTCTGTGACATACATGGGAGATGCACAAAATTCTTGAGAATTTCACATCACAGGAACACTGCCAGATTGGACTGAAAGGTAGAGAGTGACTGAAAAATGAGAAAATGATGGTGGATCTCAAAAATTATACTGGAAGGTTCAAACCAGTATGGTTCAAGCACATAAAAACAGACACACATATCAATGGAATGGAATTGGAATCCCAGAAATAAACCAATGATAATATGGTCAATTAACCTATGATGAAGGAGGCAAAAATAAACGGGGAAAAGACAGTCTCTTCAATAAATGGTGTTGGGAAAACTGGACAGCCACATACCAAAAAATAAAACTGGATCATTATCTTACACCATACATAAAAATAAACTCAAAATAGATGAAAGACTTAAATTTAAGCTCTGAAATCATAAAAATGTTAAAAGAAAACATAGGTAATAATCTCTTGGGCATCAACCTTAGCAATACTTTTCTGATATGTCTACCCAGACAAGGAAAACAAAAGCAAAAATAAACAAGTGGGACTGCATTGAACTAAAAGCTTTTGCACAGAAAAGGAAACAAACAAAATGAAAGAGCAACCTACTGTATCAGGGAAGTTATTTGCAAATTATATATCTGATAAGGGGCTAATATCCAAAATATATAAAGAACACATACAACTCAACAATAGAAAAACCACAAACAATCTGGTTTGTGAAATGGGCAGAAGGACTGAATAGACATTTTTCCAAAGAAGACATACTGATGGCCTACAGACACAAGAAAAGATGTTCAACATCTCAAATCATCAGGGAAATGTGAATCAAAACCACAATGAGGTATCATTTTAAACCTGTCAAAATGGGTAAGATAAGAAAGACAAGAAATAGCAAGTGTTGGCAAGGATGTAGAGAAAAAGAGTACTGTTATGGGAAATGTAATGTTCCAATACTGTTCAAAACAATATTGAGGTTCCTCAAAATATTACAAATAGAAATACCCTATGATCCAGTAATTCCATTACCAGGTATTCACCAAAAGAAAAAGAAAACACTAATGTGAAAAGATATATGCACCTTATGTTTACTGCAGCATTATTTACAATAGCCAAACTATGGAAACAGCCCAAGTGTCCACTGATAGATGAATAAAGAAGATGTGGACTATATACACAATGGAATATTACTCAGACATAGAAAAAATATATATTTTTTCCATTTGTGGCAACATGGATGTACCTAGAGGGTATTATGCTAAATGAAATAAGTCAGCCAGAGAAAGACAAATACCATATGATTCCACTCATGGATAGAATCTAAAAAATGATCAAACAAAAGGCAGAATCAGAACTATAAATACAGAAAATAAACTGATGGTTGCTAGAGAGGAGGGGTGGGGTATTGGGCAAAATGGGTGAAGGAGAGAGGGAGATACAGGCCTCCAGGTATGGAATGAATAAGTCACAGGAATAAAAAGCAGAGCATAAGAAAGACAGTCAGTAATATTGTAATAATGATGTAATGGGACACATGGTAGCTATACGTGTAGTGAACATATCATAATGTATATACTTGTCAAATCACTAAGTTGTACACCTCAAACTAACAATACTGTGTGTTAACTATACTCATATAATAAAAAATTGTGTTCTTTATATAGTGGTTCATGGATTTATTATTTTAAGTGAATTGAATATATATATCTCTATATATATATTAGAAATTAAAACTCAGAATTAATATATATATATATATATATATATATTCCGAGTTTTAATTTCTAATACTGTGTATATCAATATGTATATGCTATGTAAATAAAAGGACTTTGAGGTCCTCAGTAACTTTAAGAGTGTAAAAGGGTCCCAATACTAAAGTGTTTGAAAACCTTTGGTGTAGACTGTAACACTGGTACTCAGGTTTTAATCCTAATTAGAATTAACCTAAATACACTAGTCAAGTAGCCATTAGCGAATACTTAGATAAACATTTGTATGTGCTAAATAACCCCACAAGAGATTTTTGAAGTTCTGTGAGGTACTTTTTAAAAAATATTTTATTTATTTATTTGAGAGAGAGAACGCAAGCAGGGAGAGCAGCAGAGAGAGGGAGAAGCAGGTTCCTTGCTGAGCAGGGAGCCCAACATGGGGCTCCATCCCAAGACCTCGGGATCATGACCTGAGTTGAAGGCAGATGCTTAACCGACTGAGCCACCCAGGTGCCCCATCAGTGAGGTACTTTGAAGACAGCTTTTATAGTATCTTTCTTTTCCTTTTTTTTTTTTTCGCAATTCAAAATTCCAACTTTAGAGTCCTTTGCAAATGACTGACCATACAGCTCTATTTAGAATTATGTGTGAGTGAATATATCACTTCTTTATTCATTTATCTATCAATGGACATTTGGACTGTTTCCATAATTTGGCTATTGTAGATAATGCTGCTATAAACATAGGGGGCATGTATCTCTTTGAATTAGTATTTTTGTATTCTTTTGGTAAATACCCAGTAGTGTTATTACTGGATTTTAGGGTAGTTCTATTTTTAATTTTTTGAGGAACTTCCTCACTTTTCTACAGTGGCTGCCCCAGTTTATTCTCTCCAATAGTGCACAGTTCTCCTTTTTCTTCACATCTGTGCCAACACCTCACATTTCTTGTGATTTTTATTTTAGCCATTCTGGCAGGTGTGAGGTGATATCTTTTTTAGTTTTGATTTGCATTTCTCTGATGGTAAGTGATGATAAGCATGTTTTCATGTGTCTGTTGGCCATCTTTATGTCTACTTTGGAAAAATGTCTATTCATGTCTTCTGCCCACTTAAATTGGATTAATGATTTTTGGGGTGTTGAGTTGTATCAGTTTTTATATTTTTTGGATACTAACCCTTATCAGATATGTCATTTGCAAACATCTTCTCCCATTCTGTAGATTTCCTTTTAGTTTTGTTGATTGTTTCCTTGCTTGTGCAGAAGTTTTCTGTTTTGGTGTAGTTTTCTATTTTGGTGGATGTTTATTTTTTGCTTTTGTTTCCCTTTCCCTCAGGAGACATATCTAGAAACAAGTTGCTATGGCCAATGTCAAAGAGTTACTGCCTGTGTTCTCTTCTAGGATGTTTATGGTTTCAGGTCTCATATTTAGCTCCTTAATTCATTTTGAATTTATGTGTATGGTGTGAGAAAGTTGATCAGTTTCAATCTTTTGCATGTTGTTGACCACTTTTCCCAACCCCATGTGTGGAAGAGACTGTCGTTTTCCCACTGAAGATTTTTTCCACTTTGTCAAAGATTAATTGACCATATAGTTGTGGGTTTATTTCTGTGTTTTCTACTGTTTCCCATTGCTCTAATGTTTCTATTTTTGTGTCAGTACCATACTGTTTTGATCACTACAGCTTTGTAATATAACTTGAAGTCTGGTATTGTGATGCCTCCAGCTTTGGTTTCCTTTTTCAAGGTCGCTTTGGATATTTGGGGTCTCTTGGGGTTTTATACAAATTTTAAGTTTGTTCTAGTTCTGTGAAAAATGATGTTAGTATTTTGATAGGGATTGAATTAAATGTGTAGATTGCCTTGGGTAATATAGACATCTTAACAATATTTGTTCTTCTAATTCATGAGCATGGAATGTCTTTCCATTTTTTGTGTCCTCTTCAATTTCTTTCATCGGTGTTTTATAGTTTTCAGAGTACAGGTCTTTTACCTCTTTGGTTAGGTTTATTCCCTAGGTATCATTATTTTGGGTGAAATTATAAATGGGATTGTTTTCCTATTCTTTTTCAACAGCTTCATGATCGGTGCATAGAAATACAACAGATTTCTTTACATTGATTTTATATCCTGAGATTTTACTGAATTCATGTATCAGTTCTAGCAGTTTTTTGATGGAGTCTTTTGGGATTTTTATATAAAGAATATTGTCCTCTGGGGGTGCCTGGGTGGCTCAGTTGGTTGGGCATCTGCCTTTGGCTCAGGTCATGATCCTGGGGTCCTGGGATCAAGCCCTGCGTCGGGCTTCCTGCTCAGGAGGAAGCTTGCTTCTCCCTCTCCTCCCCACTCATGCTCTCATTCTCACTATCTCTGTCTCTCTCTCAAATAAATAAATAAAATCTTTTAAAAAAAGAATATTGTCCTCTGCAAATAGTGAAAATTTTACTTCTTTCTTACCAATTTGTATATCTTTATTTCTTTTTGTTTTCTGATTGCTGTGGCTAGGACTTCCAGTACTATGTGGAATGAAAATGGTGAGACTGGACATCCTTTGTCTTCTTCCTGACTGTAGAGAAAAAAACTTTCAGTTTTTTTTCCCATTAAAGATGGGAAGACCTTAGTCTTCTTGAATTTGTTGAGGCTCGTTTTGTGGCCTAATATGTGATCTATTCTGGAGAATGATCTATGTGTACTTAAAAAGAATGTTTATTCTGCTGTTTTAGAATGGAATGTTCTGAATATGAATGCTAAATCCATCTGGTCCAGTGTGTCATTCAAAGCCATTGTTTCCTTGTTGATTTTCTGATTAGATGATGTGTCCATTGATGTAAAAGGGATGTTAAAGTCTCTTATTATTATTGTATTACTACTGATTAGTTCTCTTATGTTTGTTGTTAACTGTTTTATTTATTTGTGGGCTACCTTTTGGGTGCGTAAATATTTACAATTGTTTGATCTTGTTGGATTGTCATATGTATAATTATATAGCGTCTTTCTTTGTCTCATTAGAATTTTTTTGTAAAATCTGTTTTGTCCAATTTAAGTATTGATACTCTGGCTTTCTGTTGGCATCCATTTGCATGATAGACATTTCTCCATGCCCTCATTTTTTCTGTCTTTAGATCTATAATGAGTCTCTTGTAGGCAGGATATAGATGACTCCTGGTTTTGTTTTGTTTTGTTTTTTAATCTAGTCTGTCACCCTATGTCTTTTGAAGCAGGAATTTGGTGCATTCAAATTCAAAGTAATTATTGATAGATATGTATTTATTGTCATTTTATTACTAGATCTGTGGTTGTTTCTGAAGATTTTCTCTGATCCTTTTTTGTTTTTCTCTCATGGTTTTCTGATTTTCTTTAGTGATATATTAGGATTCCTTTCTCTTTATACTTTGCATATTAGTGGTTTGTGATATATGGTCACTATTAGGTTTGTATCTAACCTCTTCTGCATATAGAAGGCTGTATTAAGTTGAATGTCATTTAATTTTGAACCCATTCTTTATTCCTTTCCTTCCCATGTTTTAGGTATGTGTTGTTATATTTTATATCTTTTTATTTTGTGATTTCCTTGACTGAATTTTTAAAGTATTTTATTCATTTATTAATTTATTTAAAGAGAGAGCACTAGCAGGGGTTGGGACAGAGGGAAAAGGAGAGAGAGAATCTTAAGCAGACCCCATGCTGAGAGTGGAGCCTGACATGGGGCTCCATCTCACACCCCTAAGATCATGACGTGGGCCACAATCAAAAGTCGGACACTTCACTGACTGAGCCACTCAGGAGCCCCTCCTTGACTGATTTTTTTTACAGAAATATTCATTTTTACTGCTGTTGTGTTTCCTACCTTTACACTGCCACTTTTGGTCTCTTCTTTCCACTCAGAGTCCCCTATAATATTTCTTGCAGGGCTTGTTTAGTCGTCATGAAATCCTTTAGTTTTTGTTTGTCTGGAAAAGTATCTTTCCCTCTCTTCTTAATGATAGTACTGCTGGATAGATAGTATTGTTTGCTGCAGATTTTTTTCCCATTAAGCATGTTGAATATATCATGCCACACCCTTCTGACTTGCTAAATTTTTCTTGAAAAATCTCCTGCTATCCTTATGGTTTTTCCCTTGTACATTACTGTATTCATTTGTCTTGCTGCTTTCATTATTTTTTTCTTTATCACTATATTTTTCCAATTTAATTATATCTTCATGTGGGTCTGCTTTTTTGAGTTTGATGGGAGTTATCTATGCCTTCTTGATCTGGATATCTATTTTCTTCCCTAAATTAGGGAAGTTTTCAGTTCTTATTTCTCCAAATAAATTCTCTGCCCCTCTTTCTTTCTCTCTTCTGCTTCTGGGATTCCTATAAAACAAATGTTGTTACATTTGATGGAGCCACTGACTTTCCTACATATAATCTCATTTTGCATAATTCTTTTTTCTCTCTTCTGTTCAGCTTGATTACTTTCCATTGCTCTGTCTTCTAGAACACTAATTAGTTCCTATGCTTCTTTCATCAGGTGTTCACTCCACTAAGCATGTTTCTCATTTCATTTATTGAGCCCTTTATCTCTATTATGTTATTCTTTATCTCTGTGTTAAGGGCCTCACTCATATCTTTCACTCTTCTCAAGTCCAGTGAGTATCCTTAGGATCATTTCTTTCTCTATCAGGCATATTACTCATATCTGTTTTGTTGAGATCTCTTTCAGAATAAATTTCTCTGTCTCCTCATTTTGTCTGTCTCTTTCAGTCTGTTTCTGTGCAGTAAGAAAGTCAGCTCTGTCTTCTGCTCTTGAAAGTAGTAACTTTATGAAGAAGTCCTTGGATGTCCTTCAGGTCAGTGTCCCCATTCATCAGAACATAGAATTTGAAGAGAGTATCCTATGTGTGTTGCTTATGCCCTGCTGTTGTGTCTGAGTTACTTTTCCTTTCAGTGCAGTAGTCTGCACAGCCTCTCTGCCTGTTGTGGACTGTACTTGCTCTCTATGGTGTTAATGGGACTCAGATAGGCCACCTCTGAAGAGGCATGTCTGCTGGAGAACTAGGGAATGGAGTTGAGCTGTTAGCAAAATTTGCTCGGAGCCACTAGCCCTATGCCTAATCTCCCAAAGTGTGGTGGCTGGGGGCTGGGCACATTTTGTGGTGATTCTGGGTGTAGCTGAACCTGGTGCAAGATGGTGGCTTGGGGTGCATGGCAGGATGCAACACAGAGGCTTGGTACTGCAAGGTGGCAGCTGTGCACCTGGTGCCTGTGTAGGATGTACACATTGCTTTAACAAAATTTGACCTGAACACAGGTCCAAGTCTAGCAGGCTTGGAGTGGGAGAGTCCTCAGGAGGAGTTGTGGTTGTGGGGCACTGGTAACAGGTTAGGTAGGAAGTGTCTGTGTAGCCTCTCCTCCCACAAATGGCCCTGGGTCTATGCTGGGGTTGGGGGAGAAAAATGACACATGCCAGCTCACTTGTTTTTTGGAGAATTCCCCCCAACATGATCTGAAATCAGTGTGAACATATCTGTCTCCTGTTGTCCCCAGTATTGTGTAAACTACTGTTTTTATGTTGCCTCTCCATGCAGTCTGCTGTCTCTTTAAGGGTGGCAGCCCAGCTATCACCCTTCTGGCTAGCCCAGTACTGAGTCAGCTGACTTTTAAAGCTCCAGGCTCCAAGTCCCACTGGTAATAAAAACTCACAGAATTTAGCCCCTCTGGTTTTCAAAGCTAAATGTTATGGGGATTAGTCTTCCCCATGTGCCTTCCTTGGCGCAAGAGTTCATTTCTCTGCACCCTCTGGGTACATAGCTCCTTCTCTTCTTTGTGCAGTCTCCCTCTGCCCTTCTGACTATTCTAAACTTTCATATTCATCTTCTTCTTTATATTTAGTTGTGGAGTTTATTCTGCCCCTGTTTGGATTGATCTCGGATTTATTTACTTGGAGGTGGATGATATCTAGTTGTAAATGTGGGAGAGGGTGAGCTCAAAATCCTCCTACTCTGCCATCTTCCCCAGCTCCTCTTGGCATGAGTTCTAGTTTTTTTTTTTTTTTTTTAAAGATTTTATTTATTTATTTGACAGAGAGAGACACAGCGAGAGAGGGAACACAAGCAGGGGGAGTGAGAGAGGGAGAAGCAGGCTTCCCGCCGAGCAGGGAGCCCGATGTGGGGCTCGATCCCAGGACCCTGGGATCATGACCTGAGCCGAAGGCAGACGCTTAACGACTGAGCCACCCAGGCGCCCCACTGAGCCACCCAGGCGCCCCATTGGCATGAGTTCTAGTTTTTATACTTTCTTTAAAATTTTCTTGTAGAGTGGAGAGATTGGTAAAATGGGAACATTAGACACACCCAAATGTCTTGATTAAATGTATATAAATGAAGTAATTAGTGAATTCATGCATAAACAAAAGTTTATTTTTGAATTGCTTCATCCAGAGATTCTTGCCTTAATTGACTAATTTTTTGACATGTTCCAGATCTGCCAATCCAATTTTATTCTTAGAAATTAACAGGCAGGGAGGTAAATTGAACTTTGGTCACTTGAGGGTTTTTGTTTTTTGGGCCCATAATTTAAAGCTAATATTCTGGAATGGTAGTTCTTGCATACCCTACTCTGAGAAACCAGTGCAGGATATAACAATGAGATTTTTATAGGGAAAATGAACTTTGAGGTGGTTCACTCTTTTTTGAAACCTCTAGTGTATTAACTTAAAATAAATTTGAGAAACTAACTGTTGAAATCTGAAATATCATTTTAGTCTGATTCTTTTTCTTGACACCTGTTTTTGGACTTTTATCTGAGTTGCAAATGATGTGGGCAGCTTCTTAGGTCAGTTGCAAATTTTTTTTGGTGAGTTTCTCATTATTGTCTTTAGGTTCAAAAGTTTAAGCCACTTTGAAGCACCTGGGTGGAACAGTCAGTTAAGCAGCCAACACTTGATTTTGGCTCAGGTCATGATCTCAGGGTCGTGGGATCAAGCCCTACGTCGGGCTCTGTGCTCTGCTTGTCCCTTTCCCTCTGCTCCTCCCCCGACTTGTGATCTTTCTCTCTCTCTCTGTCTCAAATTAATAAATAAAATATTTTTTAAAAAGTTTGAGCCACTTCGAACTTGGGGATATGTTTACCAATGTATACTCTTTCATCAGCACTTTCCAAGAAGAAGGAAATACTTAAATATTCTCTGATAATCATGACAGTGTGACTGATTTACATGTGGAATTAAATTAATTTATGATTCAGTTTGGTGTAATGAGTAATAAGCCTGAAGATTATTGACAATGCAAATGATCATTTTTATTGTTACCTTGTTTCTGGCTATTACTAAAATATACAATAACGTTTTCTTATTATAAATTATGGATGATCAGATTCTAATATAGATTGAATAATTCAATATGTCAATTCAAAATTCCTGTCTTCCTTACTCATTTCTGAACTTTTGGTTCATGTAACTATACCTCAATGCATTATTTGGTCTTTATTTATAGGAACTAAAGGCCAAATCTGAGACTTGTTCCTGTGTTTAATTCAGGCTGATAATAGTGTGAATTCCATTTGTTCCTAAGAGTAGCAAGGGCATATTATACAAATCATATTCATAATAAAGTAAGACTTAACTTCTCTTTTAATAATTAATATTTTATTTCAATTATTCATGGTAAATTTAATTCATATTCAATCATGAAATTGAGTAAGACTGCATTGTGAGGTTAAGAAAATTATGTAGGGAATTATATATTTTACATTCACCCAGATGGGCTTTGATTAAACAATGAAATATTCTATGTTTTCTAAAAGGTTTATTTTTTTCTCTTTAATATTTCTGGATTGAGACAATATGAGGTTGAATAATCTTGACAGAACTGTATCTTTTCCCTCCATTTGTGTGTGGTTTCCTTAAGAGGGCAGTGTAATACTCCATAGTGGAAAGAGCTCGGACTTTTGAGTACAACAGGCATAAATTTGAAGCATATCTTTTTTCTTTAATCCATGCATTTATTTATTCAATGAGTATTATTTGTCCTATGTATTCCAAAGATAGTGAAGAGGAGTAGAAACATATCTTGCTTTCTTGGGATTTATAGTTTATTGAGGTAGAAAGCAAAGACAAGCAATTAAAATATTAAGGGTTTTAGATTATGTCCTTCAAGACACTGAGGTGCTACTATGCATGCCAGATTATTTGGCAGGTGAGGGTTCTCAGAATGAGAGAGACGGCAGTAAGTTTGGGTGCAGAACTGAGGTAAAGTGTCAAGAAAGACCTCAGACAGTCCCTCTGAGTATTCTAGAACTGAGATAACCTTGAAAGTTGTACTGTCTTGAGACAAGGACCTTGGTTCTCTATAACCCTTCATTTACCAGTCACTGGATGTGACCTACATCTGAGAAGGGAGTGTGACCTTAAGGTAAGGGCTCTTTCTCAGTTGGAGGGTAATTTTGGAAAGACTCAGCTTAGAGCCATCAACTATCAATATTCTGGAGCAGGTAGGAAATAAGTGTCTCAGTTCTGAAGGAGAGCTAGGCAGTTTAGCACAGCATCCATGACCCATTGTGATATGTGTTTTAGTAGAGGCCATGTAAGTATACTCTAAGACCACACACAGAAGAATTGAACCTAGATTGGGGAGGGTCAAGGAAGTTTCTCCAAAAGCAATGACCTCTAAAATAAAACCTGTAGAATGAATTTTAGGGAATGGATTTCAGGAGCTATGCATTCATTGGTAATTTCAAATGCAAATGGTCAAGGCAAAAGAGAACACTGAGTATTGAGAAAACTAAAAAAAAAAAAGTGTTTGAATTTAGAGTTAAGAGGAGAATTGTAAAAGATAAGGAAAAAGATGGGGCACCTGAGTGGCTCAGTCAATTAAGCATCCAACTCTTGATTTGGCTCAGGTCACGATCTCAGGGTTGTGAGATTGAGCCCTGCATAGGGCTCTGCACTCAGTAGAGTCTGCTTGAGATTCTTTCCCTCTGTCCTTACCCCTGCCCACACTCTTTCTCCCTCTAAAATAAATTAAATAATGAAATCTTTTAAAAAGAGGTAAGGACAAAGAGGTGAATGGGCTAGATCATGTCTTCTCTAATATGGTAAGAATTTATTCTTAAGGACATGTGACCTTGATCAAATTCCTTTACCTCACTGTGCCTGACTTTCCTGATCTATATAATATAAAGAAATATTCTCCAATTCCAAGGATTATGCTGATGGTTGAATAAGGTAACATAATGATCCTAGCATGGTGTCTAGCAAGAGGTACATACTCACCCTTCCATGTAGAAATGTACAAGGTAGATTTTAGCCTTAAGCAAAGGAATGATAGCTTAGACAGTTGCAATTTGGGTATACATCAGTGAGGCCTCATACCAAATGGTCTCTCTCCCATTAATGATAGCAAGTTTAGCATTCTTGAATATTGTGCATCAGAATTTACCTTTCCTTAAAATTAGTAAAAAGACTAGTATAATGAAAGAATTTGATTTATATTGGGGGAAATAGGAAGTGAAAATCTGAATGTAGAGGGAAGGATGGGAGAAAGAGGGATTATGGCATCATTAAAGACACTTTAGCATGTTTTACAATTTAACATCTTGTTAGCCCTAGAAATGGATAATTTTGACAAAATATTTATATATTTGTATAAATAAATTAATTTTGTTTTGCTTACATGTTTCGCAGAAATGAAAATAATCATCTTACTCAAAGTACAATATAGTGAGATGGACTCACTGCTTTTGGGCTGGTGGAAGTATATTCTGGGACAACTTTTCTAGAGAGCTATTTGGCTGTATATATAAGGATTAAAAAGATATTTGTACCATTTGACCCATAAATCACATATAGAAGTTCATGTTTAGGAAATAATTTGTGATAGATGTTCATGTTTATGTACAGGAATATAAATCACACTGCTATTTACAGGAGCAAAAAAAAATGGGAAAAAAGACTAATGCAAAATGGTAGGAAAATAGTTATGTACACTGAGATATGTTCACACAGAAAACCATTAGCCAAATTTAAATTTCAGAGTTTTTTTAAGATTTTATTTATTTGTTTGTCAGAGAGAGAGAGAGAGCACAAGCAGGGGGAGCAGCAGGCAGGGGGAGAAGCAGGCTCCTCACTGAGCAAGGAGCCCAATTCGATGTGGGGCTTGATCCCAGAACCCTGGGATCATGACCTGAGCCTAAGTCAAACACTTAACCAACTGAGCCACATATGCATCCCAAATTTCAGGGTTTTGAAAATATCTTTACATGATAAAATTTCCATTACATAAAATAAAAAGCAGTATACTAAACTTATACAGAATGATCACATTCTTATGCACAAACCTACACACACACACACACACACACAAACACACACACACGTACACACAGGTTGGAAAATATTGGCCAAAATTCTAACAATGCTGTTTATAGATGTGGAAATATGAGTCATATTCTGTTTTTCACTATGTTTACCTATATTTTTCAAATTTGCTAGAATTCACCTGTGATAATTAGTAATCACAATAAATGTTATCTATTTTAAAATATCACTTTATTCACCTAGAATATTGGTAACATTGTTTTTTTTCAAATTTTATTTTATTTTATTATGTCATGTTAGTCACCATACAGTACATCATTAGTTTTGATGTAGTGTTTCATCATTCATTGTTTTTGTGTAACACTGAGCTCCATGCAATACGTGCCCTCCTTAAAAGCCATCACCGGGCTAACCCATCCCCCCCACCCCCTAAACCCTTAGTTTGTTTCTCGGAGTCCATAGACTTTCGTGGTTCCTCTCCCCCCCTCCACTTCATTTTTCCCTTCCTTCTCCTAATGTCCTCCATGCTATTCCTTATGTTCCACAAATAAGTGAAACCATATGATAATTGACTTTCTCTGCTTGACTTATTTCACTTAGCATAATCTCCTCCAGTGCCATCCATGTTGATGTAAAAGTTGGGTATTCATCCTTTCTGATGGCTGAGTAATATTCCATTGTATATATGGACCACATCTTCTTCATCCATTCATCTGTTGAAGGGCATCTCGGCTCTTTCCAGAGTTCGGCTATTGTGGACATTACTGCTATGAACATTGGGGTGGATATGGCCCTTCTTTTCATTACATCTGTGTCTTTGGGTAAATACCCAGGAGTGCAATTGCTGGGTCATAGGGTAGCTCTATTTTTAATTTTTTGAGGAACCTCCACACTGTTTTCCAAAGTGGCTGTACCAACTTGCATTCCCACCAACAGTGCAAGAGGGTTCCCCTTTCTTCACAGCCTCTCCAACATTTTTTGTTTCTTGCCTTGTCAATTTTTGCCATTCTAACTAGTGTAAGGTGGTATCTCAATGTGGTTTTGATTTGAATTTCCCTGATGGCTAATGATGATGAACATTTTTTCATGTGTCTGTTAGCCATTTGTATGTCTTCTTTTGAAAAATGTCTGTTCATGTCTTCTGCCCATTTTTTGACTTGATTATTTGATTTTTGGGTGATGAGCTTGAGAAGTTCTTTATAGATCTTGGATACCAGCCCTTTATCTGTAGTGTCATTTCTAAAAATCTTCTCCCATTCTGTGGGTTGCCTCTTTGTTTTGTTGAATGTTTCCTTTGCTGTGCAGAAATTTTTTATCTTGATGAAGTCCCAAAAGTTCATTTTTGCTTTTGTTTCCCTTGCCCTTGGAGATGTATCTTGAAAGAAGTTTCTGTGGCCAATGTCAAAGCAGTTACTGCCTATGTTTTCCTCTAGAATTTTTATGGATTCCTGTCTCACATTGAGGTCTTTCATCTATTTTGAGTATGGTGTTAGAGAATGGCCGAGTTTCATTCTCCTGTATATAGCTGTCCAATTTTCTGAGCACCATTTATTGAAGAGACTTTTTTCCATTGCATATTTTTTCCTGCTTCGTCGAAGATTATTTGACCATAGAGTTGAGGGTCCATATCTGGGTTCTCTATTCTGTTCCATTGGTCTATATGTCTGTTTTTGTGCCAGGACCATGCTGTCTTGGTGATCACAGCTTTGTAATAGAGCTTGAAATCGGGCAACATGATCCCTCAGCTTTGTTTTTCTTTTTCAACATTTCCTTGGCGATTCAAGGTCTTTTCTGATTCCATACAAATTTTAGGATTGTTTGTTCCAGCACTTTGAAAAATGTCATTGGAATTTTGACTGGGATGGCATTGAAGGTATAGATTACTCTGGGTAGCACAGACATTTTAACAATGTTTATTCTTCCGATCCATGAGCATGGAATGTTTTTCCATCTTTTTGTGTCTTCTTCAATTTCTTTCATGAGTGTTCTGTAGTTCCTAGAGTATAGATCCTTTACCTCTTTGGTTAGGTTTATTCCGAGGTATCTTATGGTTTTTGGTGCTATTGTAAATGGAGTCATTTCTCTAATTTCTCTTTCTACAGTTGCATTTTTAGTGTTTAAGAAGGCAACTGATTTCTGTGCATTGATTTCATATCCTGCCACATTACTGAATTGCTGTATGTGTTCTAGTAATTTGGGGGTGGAGTCTTTTGGATTTTCCACATAAACTATCATGTCATCTGAGAAAAGAGAGAGTTTGACTTCTTCTTTGCCAATTCGATTGCATTTTATTTCTTTTTGATGTCTGATTATTGTTGCTAGGACCTCTAGTACTATGCTGAATAACAGTGGTGAGACTGGGCATCCTTGACGTGTTCCTGATCTTAAGGGAAAGGCTCTCAGCTTTTCCCCATTGAGGATGATGTTCGCTGTGGGTTTTTCATAGATGGATTTTATGAACTTGAGGAATGTTCCCTCTATCCTTATACTCTGAAGAGTTTTAATCCGGAAAGGATGCTGTATTTTGTTAAATGCTTTTTCTGCATCAATTGAGAGGACCATATGGTTCTTCTCTCTCCTCTTATTAATGTGTTCTATCACATTGATTGATTTGCAAATGTTGAACTACCCTTGCATCCTGGGGATAAATCCCACTTGGTCCTGGTAGACGATCCTTTTAATGTATTGCTAGATCCTATTAGCTAGGATTTTGTTGAGAATTTTGGAATCCATATTCATCAGGGATATCAGTCTGAGATTATCCTTTTTGATGGGGTCTTTGCCTGGTTTGGGGATTAAGGTAATGCTGGCCTCACAGAATGCATCTGGAAGCTTTCTTTCCATTTCTATTTTTTGAAACAGCTTCAAGAGAATAGGTATTATTTCTTCTTTGAATGTTTGGTAGACTTCCCCAGGGAATCCATCCAGCCCTGGAGTCTTGTTTTTTGGGAGGTTTTGGGCCACTGCTTCAATCTCGTTCCTGGTTATTGGCCTATTCAGGTTGTCGATTTCTTCTTGTTTCAGTCTTGGTAGTTCATAGGTTTCCAGGAAGGCATCCATTTCTTCCAGATTGCTTAGTTTATTGGCATATGTTTGTTGATAATAATTGTTTCTATTTCCTTGGTGTTATTCGTGATCTCTCCCCTTTCATTCATAATTTTATTAATTTGGGTCCTTTCTCTTTTCTTTTGGATAAGTCTGGCCAGTTGCTTTTTGATCTTATGAATTCTTTCAAAGAACCAGCTTCTAGTTTCGTTGATCTGATCTACTGTGTTTCTGGTTTCTAATTCATTGATCTCTGCTCTAATCTTAATTATTTCTCTCATAATGCTGGGGCGCCTGGGTGGCTCAGTCGGTTAAGCATCTGCCTTCGCTCAGGTCATGATCTCAGGGTCCTGAGATCGAGTCCTGCATTGGGCTTCCCGCTCAGCAGGAAGCCTGCTTCTCCCTCTTCCTCTCCCCCTGCTTGTGTTCCCTCTCTCGCTGTCTCTCTCTGTCAAATAAATAAATAAAATCTTTTAAAAAAAAGAAAAGATATATAATAATGCAGATATGGGCCACATACCTGCAGACTTCAGAGAAAATAATGAAAGCCTCAATAAAAGTCATAGAGCACTGCTCATAAAATCTAATTCCAAAGATATTTCTTTAGGTAAAGCTTTACCTCAAACAAGTCTATTTTGCTTTTATGCCAGTAAATCTCATTCTCCCCATCTGCAGTAGGAGAAAATAGGTTTTCAGAAACTCTCAAAGACTTATCAGCTAGAGGTTTTTAGTGAAGTCTGAAGAAATGCCAGAGTTCATACTAGGGAGAGTATCACCCTTCTTATCATCATTATAAACAGGGTTATGAAATGTAGATAAGGAGCATTTGTCTAAACCTGGAAAGAACTTTGTAACATCTGATGATGATGATGATGATGATAACGACAATGATGATAACAAGGATGACATTCGTATGCTTTACCATTGACAAAAAAATTCTTTCACATAGTCTATTTTATCCTTACAATAAATCTAAAGGATAACTAAGGCAAATAAACTAACCCCACATTTAAAATGATAAACAGAGATCCAGAATGGGTCAATTATTTCCTTAAGATAAAAAAAGAATTGAAACTTTTTCTTCCAAATTTAAATCCAGTGTTTTTCCATTGAAATGAGGATGAAAGCAGGAAAACTTTGAATAGAACTCTTCAGTATAATAATTTCAGCTAGATTATAGAGGTTAAAAATGTATTTCACATATGGTTGGCAATGAGTTGAATCTATTTTTGAAGTTAGTTTGAAGTACATCTCCACTGATATAGTAAATGTCCTTGGCATGTGACTTTATTTCTTTGAACTTAAGTTTCTCTATCTCTAAAATGAACTATCCAAATACTGGATATTATCCATTGGAATGCTGGAATACTGGAATACTATCCACATTTGTAGTGTGCTTGTGAGGAGGAAATGAAACAAAATGTGTGAAAGTGCCTTGAAATAGTCAATAAAACTTAGTTCCATTTCCTTCCTTACTTAAGAGAGATGAGAGACTAGAAAACTCAGGTACAGATTGGCCATAGATTGAACTCAAAGAAACATTCAAGTTTGGATGGGTTTATCAGACTTTCAGAGATGAAGTTTATCACAACTCATATGATATAGGGATGCTAAAAACAGGAAGCACTAATATAAGTGTGATGCTAAGGAACAAGTGTTTTGAGTTCTGCTTCCTTTTATATGCCCTCCTGCAATGTGGAGGCAGGAAACAATTAGAAGCAACACATTTAAAATGAGAAAGTTAAAACACTGCAGATGCAGACAGATCTTGATCCATCCAGAAAATAAGTGATGCAGGGTATTTCTGGACTTCTGCAGAGTTTTGTCACAAATAGTCAACATATAAGTGTCCAACAGCAGCCAACAATATATAATACTATAATTTTAGATTGATCACTTTGGGAGCTAAAAGGAATTTTTTTCAGCACATCCATTTTTGGTGTTTCTCTGTATTTGATAATGAAAGTTAAACTTAATGTGCTACATTGTTATATGTCAAGCATTTCTTTTAGAGTAAGCTCCTGAAAGGCAAAGACACTATATAATAAAGTTGTTTTATATAAAATAGCATACAAATAAGCATTTATTTAAATATTTGTGTGCATTTATTTTTTGGCATGGCTACAGACCTCAGGACCTTTATCATAGTACTATATTTGGCTATGAATTTCATAATCAATATTTAATATTATTTATTGGTTACATGTCAGATATGCGAGGCTGTTTTTTAAGAAATTAATAACTTTTTTTCTTGTTATGCTCTATGCTTAATCTTAGAATTCACTGAGAGGGTGCCAAGGCCAACATTATTACCACAAAATGAGGGGGAAGAGTATGGAGGACTATTTTTATAAATTCATTTATAAAAAGCAAGCTTTGGTGTCATGTACCATAATAATATGGTTTTAAACAAAGCCTTCACCAGTGAAAATAATAATAAAAAGAGTATCACAGAGAGAATCATCCAGTATATTTTAATTTGGTGTTCATATTTTGACATCCTGCTGACTTCTAGCTGTGTTAGGTTTCTACATTTTGTCAAAAAGTAGCTCCTTATGTAGGATTCAAATACAGAATAAAAATGAGATTTATTATTTATTAGAAAAGAAGGAGTCGGGGCAGCTGGGTGGCTCAGTCGGTTAAGTGTCTGCCTTTGGCTTAGGTCATGATCCCAGATTCCTGGGATTAAGTCCTGCATCGGGCTCCTTGCTCAGTAGGGAGTCTGCTTCTTCCTCTCCCTCTGCCTCATGCTCTCTCTTTCTCTCTATCTCTTAAATAAATAAATAAATACAATCTTAAAAATCTTAAAAAAAAGAAAAGAATCTACATAATGTGTGTGTTTGTGTTTGAGGTAAAGTGTGCAGAGTAGAAGAAAAGTGATGACTAAAATTTCAATATCACATGGGCAGTACTTTAGAATTAACTTATTTGATATAGACATCATTTAAAAGATTATTATGGATGAATTCATTTTTCACTTATTTGTTTGGTATTTCCAATAGGAAGACTGTTGCACTTTGGTAAAGTTTTAGCCAGTGGATCCAGCTAAATATCAAGTGTTAAGTTATGGGACTTAGAAGAAAGAAGGGAAATATTGGCCAGGAATTTTCTGTGCTTTGAACTAAGTAAAGTTGGTGAGGGAGCTTAGAAAGTTTAGCAATAACAGTAGTGATTTTTTTTTTTTATTCTCCAAGTTTACTCTTACATTTCCTATGGATCAAGATGTCTTATGTCAATAATGTATAGTAACAATGACCCTTCTCCTTCGTTCTTATCATTAGTAGGTTTATACTAAGTGTTCAGCATTTTAGTTGATTTGGGACTAATTAAGATCAGTCAGTGAGGGACGCCTGGGTGGCTCAGTTGGTTAAGCATCTGCCTTTGGCTCAGGTCATGATCCCAGGGTCCTGGGATCGAGTCCCACATCAGGTTCCCTGCTCACCAGGAGGCATGCTTCTCCCTCTGCCTGCCGCTCCCCCTGCTTGTACTCTCACACTCTCTCACTCTCTCTCTCTGGCAAATAAATAAATAAAATATTTTTTTAAAAAAAGATCAGTCAGTGAAAACCAAATAAACTACAATATAGTTGAAGATTTCACATTGCAACAAACATATTAATACTGGAATTATCCTTTCCTAAAATTCACATGCAATGGAAAGAAAGAGAATGTTGAATTCAAATATAGAGAGATACTTTTATGTTTGTTTTATTGTAGATCATATATATGACCCAGATTTCTGGAATATAGAGGTGTTAAAAAAAACAGAATTGTATGAGTTCTTTGTATATTTTGGATATTAACCCCTTATCAGATATACCATTTGCAAATATCTTCTCCCATTCAGTGAGTTGTCTTTTTTATTTTGTTGATGGTTTCCTTTGCTGTGCAAAAGATTTTAATTTTGGTGTAGTCCAAATAGTTTAATTTTGTTTTTGTACCCTTTGCCAAAGGAGACATATCTAGAAAAATATTTCTAAACCTGGTATCAACTCAATAACAAAAAACAAATAATCTAATTTAAAATGGGAAGAACACATGAACTTTTTTTTTAGAGAGGGAGGGTGGTACAGACAGAGGGAGAGGGAGAGAGAGAGAATCTTAAGCAGGCTCCATGCCCAGTGTGGAGCCCAACAGGGAACTCGATCTCACAAGGCTGAGATCATGACTTGAGTCAAAACCAAGAGCTGGAGCTTAACCCAATGAACTAACCAGGCACCCCTAAGACATGAACATTTTCCAAAGAAGACATAAGATAGCCAGCAGACATATGAAAAGATGCTCAACATCTCTATCATCAGGGAAATGCTAATCAAAACCACAATGAGGGGTACCTGGGTGGCTCAGTCAGCTAAGCATCTGCCTATGACTTAGGTTATGATCCCAGGGTCCTGGAATCAATCCCCACATTGGGCTTCCTGCTCAGCAGGGGGCCTATTTCTCCCTCTCCCTTGCCCTTCTCCCCCACTTGTGTGCTCTCTCTCTCTCACTCTTGCTTTTTCAAATAAATAAATAAAATATTTTAAAAAGCCACAATGAGATAGCACCTCACACCCATCAAAGTGGCAAAATCAAAAACATAAGAAACAACCAGTGTTGGTGAGGTTGTGGGAAAAAAAAAATAAGAACCATTATGAAATGTTGGTGGGGATGCAAACTGTGGCAGCCACTGTGGAAAACAGGATGGAGGGTCCTCAAAAATTAAAAATAGAATTCCCATATGATTCAGTAATTCTACTATTCAGTGTTTAGCCAAAGAAAATAGAAACACTAATTCAAAAAAATACATGCACCACTATGTTTATTGCAGCATTATTTATAATAGCCAAGAGATGGAAGCAACACAAGCAACACAATTATCCATTGATAGATGACAAGGTAAAGAGTATGTAAATATGTGAACATATATATGAATATATATGTGAATATCTCATAAATGTGAATATATATATAATAGAATATATTATATATATAATCTCATATGTGAATACATATATTCACATATATATTCATATATATAATGGAATATACATATCACACATATGCATATATATATATATATATATATATATATATATATATATAATGGAATATTACTCAGCCACAAAAAGAATGAAATCTTGCTATTGACAGCAACATGAATGGATCTCAAGAGTATGAAATAAGTCAATCAGAAAAAGACAAGTACCATATGATTTTACTCATATGTGGAGTTTAAGAAACAAAATGAACAAACAAAAAAAAAAGAGACAAAAAAACAGACTCAAATAAAGAAAACTGGTGATTGTCAGATGATAGGTGGGTGGGGAGATGGGTGAAATATGTGAAGAGGATTAAGAGTACACTTATTGTGATGAATCCTGAGTAATGTACAAACTTGTTGAACCACTAAGTTCTAAACCTGAAACTAATATAACACTCTATGTAATTATACTGGAATTAAAAATAAATGCATAAAAATAAAATAATAACAGAAGAATATCATTTATTTTTAAATTGTAATTATAAATCTATAATAAAATGAACAAATTGCTAATATTTTTTACTATTTTTAAAGTTTGTACAGCTTTTGAAAGGCTGAGGCTACAAAAATAATGTAAACATAAAAATTAAAACAAATTTGATCATAAAGTTTTAAAATATTTAGGCTTCAATGTTTATATGGTGGCTTTAGAAGTCTAGGACAGATATTTGTGTATTCCATTAAGAAAGGTCTTCTTTTCTCTAGAAATATTATCTTCATGGATCTAGCATACAGTTTC
The DNA here is from genome assembly GCF_004348235.1 of Phoca vitulina. Lineage (NCBI taxonomy): Eukaryota > Metazoa > Chordata > Mammalia > Carnivora > Phocidae > Phoca > Phoca vitulina. The sequence goes on from NW_022589760.1 coordinate 7,443,332, forward strand.
AGGACAGACTTACATGGAATAATAAAAGAACAAATGCATATTGCTTATCTAATTAGGGCAGCCAATTAATCCTACTAATTAAAATATGTAACTAAAATAACCAATAGAGTTTTAAGGATAATATTCTCAGTATTTCATCAAAATATTTACCTAAAATATTTGATTTGAAATACTTTGTTGATAACGCCATGTGTTCGTACTCTTTTAATCTTTGTATATCTCTTAATTGTTGAATTAATTAATTCTCAAAGCAATGTAATAATTGGAATTCACATTTTACCCAATATGTGGCATTTGGACAAAGTGATTAAACATTAATAGCAAAGCAAATTAGGAGGAAAGTGGCAGCAGAGTAGCAGGAGGAGGACCCTAGGCTCATGTCATCCCATGAATACAACTAGATAACTATCAAATCATCCTAAATACTCCAGGAATTGACCTGAAAACTGTAAGAACAAACTCTATAACTAAAGGGGGAGGAAAAGCTACATCAAACAAGGTAGGAAGTGTGGAGTTGTGGTTTAGCGGAGAAAGGCATCATGGGTGCTGTGGAGGGGAGAAAGCCATCATTGAAAAGAAAGGCAAGAGAGAGAAGAGTGCAGAGGAATGCACAAGGAGAATGTTTCCCCATGGCCATTAGATAGGAAAATGAGAAGGACTAAATTTTATGAATTCTTGCAACCAGTGAGGCTTAAAGGTTAGAATTTTAAAGGTCAGTGGGCTTGTATGGGATAGAGCTAAGAGGACACTGCACTGCTCTTGGAGAGAAGGCAGGCAAAAAAACTTGACGGCATACAGCCTGGAAACAGCATTCTGAAGAGCACTTGGGGCACACAGTGGGGAGATTACTTGCTCTTCTCAGAGGGTGTCCCTGAGAGGCAACATTCATTGAGACACCTCTCTGGGAACAAAGGAGCTGGTTAGTGCCATTTCCCTCCCCCACCACCCAGAATAAACACAGATCCACTAAGAAGAAGTAGTACAGTGCTGACCTGGCTGCCTAACTTGCTTACACTAAGCCCCACCACTCAACATTCTGATGGGACTGTGCTTATCAGTCAAGCTTGCATCAATGCCAACATGGCATGCCCCTTATCCTGAAGACTAGCATAAACTCCTGCCGACACCACATCTCACAACCAGAGTTTTACAAAGCTTCATTCCTGGTGGAAGTGGTGACAACCTCATTTCACAAGCAGATGAGAGCATACCTGGTTAAAACACCACTTTCAGGCCAGGGATCAAATACTGCCCACAGCAGGCAAGGAAGGCCACTGCAAATGACTGTCCTGAGGATAGACCAACCAGAACACAACTGCAGAGTGCACACAGCATACAATGGACACACTCCCTGAAGGACCAGGCCCTAGATACTATAGGACCCCTTCTTCATAAGGCCATGACCTTCAGGTGCAAGAGACAAAACTGGCTTTTCTAACACAGAGAAGAAAGAAGAGACTTAGAAAAAATGTGTAGATGGGGATATTTATCACAAATTAAAGAACAAAATAAGGTGTTGGCCAGAAATCCAAGCAAAACAGATATAAGTAATATGCCTGATGAAGAATTTAAAGAAATGATTATAAGGATACCCACTGGGCTTGAGAAAACAATGGAAGGCATCAGAGAAAAACTTATACAGAAATAAGAGTAAAAAATGAATCAATCAGAGATGAAGACTGCAATAATCTAGATTAGAAACACAATTGATGTAATGAAGAGCAGGCTGGAAGAAGCATAGGAACAAATTAAATTAATGAACTAAAAGATAAAGTAATGGAAAGCAATGAAGTTCAACAAAAGAGAGAAATAATTATGTGAAATGAGCATAGAGTTAGGGAACTCAGTGACTCCATCAAATGTAATAACATGTTTACTATAGGAGTCCCAGAAGAAGAAGAGAGAGAAAAGGGGGCAGAAAACTTATTTGAATAAATAATGGCTGAAAATTTCCCTAATCTGGGGAAGGAAACAGACATCCAGATCCAAGAGGCACAGAAAACTCCTATCAAAATCAACAAAAGGAGGTCCACACCAAAACATATTGTAATTAAATTTGCAAAATCCAATGGTGAAAAAAAATTAAAAGCAGCAAGACAAAAGAAGTTATTATCCTACAAAGGGAAACCCTTAAGCCTAGCAGGAGATTTCTCAACAGAAACATTGTAAGCCAGGAGTATCATGATATATTCAAAGTGCTAAATGGGAAAAATAGGTAGAAAATAATACTCAATCAAGCAAGATTATCATTCAGAGAAGAAGGAGAGGTAAAGAGTTTCCAGACAAACAAAAACTAAAGGAGTTCATGACCACTAAACCAGCCCTCCAAGAAATATTAGAGAGGATTCTTTGAGTGGAAAGTAGAGACTAAAAATAACAATATAAAGGCAGGAAAAACACAAAAGCAGTAAAAATTAATGTTTCTGTAAAAACTCAGTCAAGAGGGGCGCCTGGGTGGCTCAGTCGTTAAGCGTCTGCCTTCGGCTCAGGTCATGATCCCAGGGTCCTGGGATTGAGCCCCGCATCAGGCTCCCTGCTCCATGGGAAGCCTGCTTCTCCCTCTCCCACTCCCCCTGCTTGTGTTCCCTCTCTCGCTGTGTCTCTCTCTGTCAAATAAATAAAATCTTAAAAAAAAAAAAAACTCAGTCAAGAAACACAAAAAATGATATAAAATATAATAATACATACATAAAATGTGGGGAGGAGAGGAGAAAAGAAACATAAACACCATCTCTCAGTATAGATTGCTATTTGCAGAAGAGTTTATATACAAATCTAATGGCAACCATATATCAAAACTACTAGTACACTTGCAAAGAATAAGGAGAATGAAATCCAAATATATCAGTAAGAATGTCAGCAAACTTGAGAGAAAGACAAGAAAAAATTAGAGAAAATCTCCAGAAAAAAAAAAAAAAAAAACACAAAACAAGTAATAAGATGGCAATAAATACATATCTATCAACAATTTATTTGAATGGGCATTCACTGAAAGCCTTGAACAAAATATGTAAGGTGTCAGAATGGATTAAAAAAAAAAAAAAGCCAAGACTCATCTACATGTTGCCTACAAGAGATTCATTTTAGACCTAACAACACCTGCAAATCAAAAGTGAGGGGTCGAAGAAACATTTGTCACCAATATGGATGTCAAAAGAGAGCCAGAGTAGCAATACTAACATTGGAGAAGCCAGACTTTAAAACAAAGACTCTGGGGCACCTGTGTGGTTCATTTGGTTAAGTATCTGCCTTCAGCTCAAGTCATGATTCCAGGGTCCTGGGACCGAGACCCACATCGGGCTCCTTGCTCAGCAGGGAGTGTGCTTCTCCCTCTCCCTCTGCCACTCCCCCACCTTGTGCTCTCTCCCTTTCTATCAAATAAATAAATAAAATCTTTTAAAAAATAAAAATAAATAAATAAAACAAAGATTCTAACAAGAGACAAAGAAGGGCATTATATAATGATAAATGGGACAATTCAACAAGAAAACATAACAGTAGTAAATATTTATGCACCCAAAGTGGGAAAACCCAAAATATAAAACAATAACAAGCATAAAGGAACTAATCATTAATAATACAATCGTAGTAAGGGACTTTAACCCCCCACTTAAATCAATGGACAGATCATGTAAACAGAAAATAAGGAAACAATGGCTCTCAATGACACACTGGACCACACGGACTTAATGCATATATTCAGAACATTCCATCCCCAAACAGCAAAATACACATTCCTTTTAAGTGCATATTCTTCAGAATAGATCACATATTAGACCACAAAACAAGCCTCAACAAATTCAAGGAGATAGAAATCATACCATGCACCTTTTCTTATCACAATGCTATAAAACTAGAAGTCAGCCACACACACACGCACACACACACACACACACACGAAGTCTGGAAAGACACATATATGTGGAGGATAAATAACATACTACTAAGCAAGAATGTGTCAACCATGAAATAAAAGGAGAAATACAAAAAAATACTAGAAAACAAATGAAAATGAAAACATAATGGTGGAAAAACTATGGGCTGCAGCAAAAGCAGTCCTAAGAATGAAGTATATAGCAATACAAGCCTACCTCAAGAAGCAAGAAAAACCTCAAATAAACAACCTAACCTTATCCAAAGTTACCAGGAAAAGAAAAAAAAAATGAAGCCTAAGGCCAACAGAAGGAAAGAAACAATAAAGATTAGAGCAGAAATCAATGATATAGTAACCAAAAAAAAAAAAAAAAAAAATAGATCAATGAAACCAGGACATGATTCTTTGAACAAACCAATAAAATTAATAAACCTCTAGTCAGACTTATGAAAAAGAGAAGAGAAAGCACCCAAACAAATACAATCACAAATGAGAGAGGAGAAATAACAACCAATACCACAGAAATACAAACAATTATGAGAACACTATGAAAAACTATATTCCAAGAAATTGGACACCCTAGAAGATATGGATAAATTCCTAGAAACATATAAACTACCAAAACTGAAACAGGAAGGGTGCCTAGTGGCTCAGTTGGTTAAGCAACTGCCTTCAGCTCAGGTCATGATCCCGGAGTCCCAGGATTGAGTCCCACATTGGGCTCCCTGCTCAGCGGGGAGTCTGCTTCTCCCTCTGACCCTCTCTCAGCTCATACTCTCTCTCACTCTCTCTCTCTCAAATAAATAAATAAAATCTTAAAAAAAAAAAACTGAAACAGGAAGAAATAGAAAACTTGAGCAGATTGATCACCAGCAAAGAAATTGAATCAGTAATCAAAAAAACCCCAACAAACAAAAGTCCAGGACCAGATGGTTTCACAGACAAATTCTACCAAACATTTAAAAGAGACATAATACCTTCTGTTCTCAAACTACTCAAAAAATAGAAAAAGAAGGAAAACATCTAAATCCATTCTATGAGGCTAGCATTACCTGATAGAAGATAAAGACACCACAAAAAAAATTGAGAACTACAGGCCAATATTCCTGATGAACATAGATGCAAAAATCTTCAACAAAATACTAAGAAATTAAATCCACCTATACATTAAAAAAATCATTCACCACGGGTAACTGGGATTTATTCCTGGGTTGCAAAGATGGTTCAATATTTGCAAATCAAACGATGTGGTACATCACATTCACAAAAGAAAGAAGAAGAACCATGTGATCATTTGAATAGATGCAGAAAAATCACCGGACAAAGTACAGTATCTATTCATGATAAAAACCCTCAACAAAGTAGATTTAGAGGGAAGACAACTAACATAAAAGGACATATATGAAAAACTCCCAGCTAATATCATCCTCCATGGAGAAAAACTGAAAGCTTGTCCTCTTTGATCAGGGAACAAGACAGTGTCTCATCACCACTTTTACTCAATATAGTACTGGAAGTCCTAGTTTCAGCAATCAGACAACAAAAAGAAATGAAAGCACCCAAATCAGTAAGGAAGAAGTAAAAGTTTCACTATTTGCAGATTACATGATACACTATATAGAAAACTGAAAACCCTCTACCAAAAAATTGCTAGCATTGATATATTAATTCAGTAAATACACAGAATACAAAATCAACATACAGAGATCTGTTGCATTTATGTACACCAATAATAAAGCAACAGAGAGAGAACTTAAGGAATCTTTCTCACTTATAACTGCACTAAAAACAATAAGATACCTAGGAAAAAACCTAACCAAAGAGGAGAAAAGACCTGTTCTCTGAAAACTATAAAACACTAATGAAAGAAATTGAAGAGGACACAAAGAAATGGAAAGACATTCCATGCTCATGGATTAGAATAACAAATATTGTTAAAATGTCTATACTAGAGATGCCTGGGTGGCTCAGTCAGTTTAAGCATCTGCCTTCAGCTCAGGTCATGATCCCGGGGTCCTGGGATCGAGTCCCACATCAGGCTCCTTGCTCGGTGGGGAGCCTACTTCTCCCTCTGCCTGCCTCTCCCCCTGCTTGTGCTCTCTCTCTCTGACAAATAAATAAAATCTTTAAAAAGTCTATATTACCCAAAGCAATCTACACTTTTAATGCAATCCCTATCAAAGTACCAACAGAATTTTTTACAGAGGTAGAACTAACAATCCTAAAATTTATATGGAACCACAAAAGACCCAGAATAGCCAAAGAAACCTTAATAAAGAAAAGAAAAACTTTAGGCATCACAATTCTGGACTTCAAGTCATATTACAAAGCGGTAATGATCAAGACAATATGGTACTTGCACAAAAAGAGACACATAGATCAATAGAACAGAATAGAAAACCCAGAAAGGAATCCACAATTACATGGTCAATTAATCTTCAATGAAGCAGGAAGAAATATCCAATGGGAAAAAGGCAGTCTCTTCAACAAATGGTATTGGGAAAATTGGACAGCAACATGCAAAAGAATGAAACTGGTCCGTTTTCTTACCCCGTGCATTAAAATAAGTTCAAAATGTATTAAAGACCTAAATGTGAGACATAAAAACATAAAAATCTTAGAGGAGAACACAGGCCTCTTTGACATTGTCAATAGCAAGTTGTTTCTAGATATATATCTCCTGAGGCAAGGGAAACAAAAGCAAAAATAAACTGTTGCAACTTAAAATAAAAAGCTGCACAGCAAAGGAAACAACAAAACTAAAAGGCAACCTACTAAGTGGGAAAAGATACTTGCAAATGCCATATCTGATGAAGAGTTAGTATCCAAAATATCTATAGAACTTATAAAACTCAATACCCCAAAAATGAATAATCTAATAAATGATCAGAAGGAATGAATAGACATTTGTCCAAGGAAGACATACAGACGGCCAGCAGACACATGAAGAGATGCTCAACTTCAGTGATTATTCAGGGAAATGCAAATATAAACCACAAGGGGATATTCCCTCACACATGTCAGAATAGTAAAATCAACAACACAGGAAACCCCAGTTGTTGGTGAGTATGTGGAGAAAGGGGAACCCTCTTGCAGTCTTGGTGGGAATGCAAACTGGTTCAGCCACTCTGGAAAACAGTATGTAGGTTCCTCAAAAAGGTAATAATAGCACTACTCTACAATCCTGCAATTGCTCTACTAGGTGTTGACCCAAAGAATACAGACCACTAATTCAAATGGATACATATACCCCAATGTTTATAGCATCATTATTAACAATAGCCAAATTATGGAAACAGTCAAGTGCCCATTGACTGATAAATGGATGAGAAACTCAGAAACAATAAAGAATGAAATCTTCCATTTCCAATGACTTGGATGGAGCTAGACAGTATTATGCTAAGCGAAATAAGTCAGAGAAAGACACAAACCATATGATTTCACAGAGGCACTCCAAGAAGCTGACTCTTAACTATAGAGAACAAACTGATGGTTACCAGAGGGGAGGTACATAAGGGATGGGTTAAATAGTTGATGGAGATTAAGGAGTGAACTTATTGTGATGAGCACTGGGTCTTGTATAGAAGTGTTGAATCACTATATTGTACACCTGAAAGTAATATAACACTGTATATTAAGTAACTGGAATTTAAATAGAAACTTTAAAAAACATAGTCTGATTAAAAGGTGTGCAAAATATCTGGACAGATGCCTCACCAAAGAAAATACATAGAAGTCAAATAATTATATGAAAAGATGTTTCACATCATATATCATCAAGAAAATGCAAATTAAAGCAACAATAAGATACCACCATCTGCCTATAGAATGTCCCAAATCTTGGATACTGACACCTCCCAAATGCCTTTGAGGACGTGGAGCAAAACAAATGGTCATTCATGCTGGTAGGAATGTAGATAGTATAGCCATGTTTGAATTGATTGTGTCTTACAAAACTAAACATACATTTACCATATGATCTGCTAATCACTCTCCTTGGTACTTACCAAAAAATATGTTGAAAACTTATGTCACATGAAAACCTGCACACAGATATTTATAGCAGCTTTATTCATACTTGCTAAAGCTTAAAAGCAATCAAGATGTCCTTCAGTAAGTAAATTGATAAATAGACTAGGGTATAGACAAAAAAATGGAATATTATACAGTGCTAAGAGGAAATGAGCTCTTAAACATGAAAACATATGGAGGAAACTTAAATGCATATTGCAAAGGGAAGGAAGATGATATGCAAGGTCTACATACTGTATGATTCCAACTATATATCATTCTGAATAAACAAAACTATGGCAACAATAAAAATATCACTTTTGCCAACATTTACAGGGGATGGAGGAATGACTAGATGGAGCACAGAATATTTGGAAGGCAAGGTAACTACTCTGTATGATACTGAAATGGTGAATACTGATGAGGGAGAGAAGTAGAAAAATGATCACCTTTACCTTTAGCACAGAAGGATGACGTATAGCTTCTATAGTTCCCATAACGATCAAATATGTGCTGACTGCTACATTCTTAAAGGGTGTCATGACTTCTTGTATATCTTACCGATAGTTAATATCAAGCTGAATGATAAGCACCAGATAAATCTTGTGGAAGTAGTTTTCCCAGTAGAAATTCAAAGAAACATTTATGATCTAACAATCTCTGTACATTCCCTGGCCTGTCTTCTCATCTGGACTTCAAGCCTTGGTGCAAACTTGGTGAGTGACTCCCTCTTCTCTTCTTTTACTTTTATTTCAGGGACTTTTCAAGGAGTAGGGTCTTATTGGAATTCTTTCATGTTGATTGCACAGGCTGCAATCCTCTAGCTTGTGGCTGATCTATGGGGAGGAAAAGAAGCCTGCATTTTGACTGGAAGCCTGCATTTTGACTGGGTCTCATTACCATTCCTGGCTGGAATGGTAATGAGACCCAGAAACTTGGTGACCTCTCTTTATCCTTATTCTTATACATTGTTGTCTTTCTTGGGCATGGAACAGCCACCTGTCAACTAGGACAGCTGCCATGTAAGGTTTCCTCCTCATGGGTCTAATTTGATCCCTTCCACATCTCTGATCTAGTCACTTCTGGCTGTGAGACCTCTGCTGGGAGCCAGCCAAAACCAATACCCACTTGAATTAAAACCCAACTGGGGACTGTTTCCTAGGGAAGTTGGCTGTAAAGACTGCATGTGTTCAAACGTCATTTAGACCATGATGGATTTCTGTCTTTAATATTTTTCATCAGTATCCCCTACTAACTACTTAAATCACAACATTGGGTAATTTTTTTTTGTAAAACTTTTCTAGTATTTTCCATGGGTTAAAAATGGTGGGTTCTTCTTGGCATGGCAAGATATTTTGGTCCATTCACAGGCACCCATTTGTAATCTAGAATGCAATGGGGAAGTGGAGAGATGCCGGCATCCCTCCTACAGGGCAAGGCTGTGTTCATGGCAATTTTCATTTAAGGGGTGCCTCAGGTCGCTTTGACACTAGGAACCTCTGACATTTCCTGTGTGGGATGCCACCCAGGAGTTGGGGAAGTGGGGGTTCATGGTAATGGACCTTCTCTACTTTTCCAGGAACATGGGATTTCCTTCCCTCATTCCCCAAGGATTCTCCCTTGAGATGTCTTTTAACCCACTGGGATCAATTTGGAGTGCAAGATTTAAGAAAGGAAAGATTGATCTTCTTCTGTAACAGGGCATGACCTCAGTACTCCTTAGAAGACAAGGAAAAATGGCCCATTAATGAAGCATTAAGCTTCAATACAATCTATAAATTAGATCTCTTCTGCAAGAAACAGGGGAAAGGGATTGAGGTACCCTATGTCCAGGCCTTTGTGGCCCTAAATCAGGATCCTGACCAAAGGGCCTCTTGCAGAATGAGTTTGGCCACTAACCAGGCTAATAACCTCCTCCCAACATATTGGATGATGATTGTCTAGATAGCCTTCCTCCTCCTAATAGATCCAGATTGCTGAAGGAACCACAGGCCATTCCTAAGGGGATACCGATTCTCTCACTTTCCTCCTCCTAATAGACCCAGGTTACTCTTGTTGTATGTAGAGGCTTCTCCGTCATTCATTTCCTGGGTTAATGGCTATGATAATTGCAGCCAATTGTCCATGGTTAGTCTACCTTGCGATGGTGACTTTAAGGAATATTACCAAGCAGCTGCTGATACTCTTTTTGTTTCAAGGAAGTTCCCTGTCTTCCGCAGCCTGACAAACTGCCCAGTTTCATTTTTTGTTGGTGGAAAGAAAACATGCATTTCCTCATATGTCTGAGCTGATGAGCTTTAGGATCAGGAGTCCTTTTTCTTCTGTCTGGTCTTTTATCTACCTCCAGCCTTGCTGAAGTCACCTCAACTCTTCTGCCTCCCCCGCTGCCTCCTGTTTCTGCACCACCATGGGCATGGCTTGCATAATTGGCTCCAATATCATCCTCTGTGCCTCTGTCGCCATTGGCTCCTGTTCCTCCTACTCTCACTATAAGAGTGAAGAGCATGCCTTGCTGGATTTAAACCACCCACTTCAGATTTCCCCATTGATGCCCCCAAGTAAAAATTGACAATGGGAAACAAATTAATTGACTTTTGGTAGACACAGGTGCGACATATTCAATATGTTTTTTAAATTTTATTATGTTATGTTAGTCACCATACAATACATCATTGGTTTTTGATGTGGTGATCCATGATCCATTGTTTTTGTATAACACCCAGTGCTCCATGCAGTACGTGCCCTCCTTAATACCCATCACCGGGCTAACCAATCCCCCTCCCCCCTCCCCTCTAAAACCCTGTTTGTTTCTCAGAGTCCATAGTCTCACAGGTGCAACATATTCAATATTAAAGCTAATTTGAGTTCGTTGGTTTAATTAAGATATACATATCTTTGGAGTTGTCAGGATTAAATATAATACTTTTATTTGACCAAGTTTATTAAAGGTCACATAAGCTCATGTTATTTGTTTCAATTTGTCAGCAAAAGATGGCTTAAAATGATGGTTAATTTTTTCTGTCTCATAAAGTTTGCATGGGTAATCGTTAAAAAACAAGTAGATTTAATAAATTAAAATGTTTATAGCTGTCAAAGTCTTTGGTAACCTGAAACTTTATAAAGTTTTTTGTGGATGATAGGGGTGACCGGGTGGCTCAGTAGGTTAAGGGTCTGCCTTCAGCTCAGGTCATGATCCTAGGGTCCTGGGATTGAGCCCTGCATCGGGCTCCCTGCTCACTGGGGAATCTGCTTCTCCCCCTCCTTCCTGCTCGTGTGCTCTCTCTCACTATCTCTGCCTCTCTCAAATATATAAATAAAATATTTAAATATTTTAAAGTTTTTTGTGGATGATAAATTGAATTGAATTCATTGGATATCTAAGTCTTTTCCAAATAAGATAAAATATATTGATTACTGAATGTAGGTTTGTGCTTTTGACATTTTATTGCAGAGAAACAGGATACTTAGGTCTGTTGGTAAACATGCATTATGCTTTATTGAAAGATTATACTATGGAAAAACATGTTTTTAGAAATTATGAAATTGCTGATCTAAAAAATTCTGATGTAACAGACAGTTCACAATTGGTTAGTACTTAATTTTCACCAGAGACTAAGGTTCCTAAGAGCTAAAAATTCTGCTAAATGTAATTAAGACTGATGGAAATAAGAGAAGCATCTATGTATACAAGAAAATCTGTGATTTTAATAAGAAATATAAGAAATGGGAATACATTTTGAGGGAAAAATAAAGTAATTTTGTCCTAAAATGAGACTGGTTGTTTGGAGAGAAAAAGCTTAGGACAAAAATTAAATAAAAAAGAATCTTGTAGAAGGTTTGTGAAGGGAAAGCTTTAGAAAAGAGTTTTATGTGTGGTCAGAACCAAGGTTGAAATAAATGGATTTTAAAAATACACTGGTATAAGATTGAAATTCTGCTTTTCTCTCTCTGATAAAAAGATAAAGTTTTCTTGGATTGTTGGTCTGCTCTTGAGAAGAAAATGTATACATTTTTCCCGTCTCTTTTCTTTATCTGCCCAGAAAATCAAAGCTTCTATGTTTTGTCTTTATCAGGTCTTTGATTATTTGAGAAAGTTAAAACTTCTCAATATTAAAAGAGCTAAGTTTTGCTAACAATTGTATAACCTTCTGTAGAATCCCTTACTGTCAGCTTGGGTAAACAGATAATTAAATATTAAATTTATAATGATCTGTAATCCTATTTAGGCATGTGCTTTAAAACTTGTTGAGGTTTTGGGGCACCTGGGTGGTTCAGTCATTAAGTGTCTGCCTTTGGCTCAGGTCATGATCCCAGGGTGCTGGGATGGAGCCCTGAGTCTGGCTCCCCACTCAGTGGGGAGCCTGTTTCTCCCTCTGTCCCTGCCCCTACTCCCTGTCCATGCTCTCTCTCTCAAGTAAATAAATAAAAAAATTTTTAAGATTTTATTTATTTATTTGACAGAGAGATTGAGAGAGAGAGATCACAAGTAGGCAGATAGGCAGGCAGAGGGAGAGGGAGAAGCAGGCTCCCTCTTGGGCACAGAGTTCGATGCGGGGCTCGATCCCAGGATGCTGGGATCATGACCTGAGCCGAAGGCAGATGCCCAACCAACTGAGCCACCCAGGCACCCCGTAAATAAATAAAATCTTAAAAAAAGAGAAAAAAAACTAGTTGAGGTTTTTAACAAACTTCCTGATATCTAAATTGTAAATGAAATCTTTTTAACTAATTAGGCTTTTTTATTTGGTATGTTAAGGTACTTGGAAAGCACTGTCAAAGAAATAATGGTAAGACTTAGGTTGTATTGTATGGGCAAATATTATAACTGTTCAAAAAATATATGAAATTCCTGAAGCTTTAATATGTTCTGGTATAAGATCTTCACTTGACATTCTAATTATTAAAGTGTTGTGTGTCACAGAAATAACTGGATTTCCTTGTCAGCTATATTATAATCAACTCTCAGATCTTTAATCATGTCCATTTTTGAGTCTTTTGTCATTCATAGTTATTCTTATTCTCTTGCAAAATGTGTTTCATCTCAAGGAAATTCATGAAGAGGGCTTTTGACAAATATGTGTTTTTGATATTTTTAAAACCATAAAGTTAAATGGGTAAGAATTTCCAGAACTAATGGGATACCTTCCTTACAGAGTTTCCAGCAGCCTTACCAGGTGAGTAAAGAATGTCACTTCCTGGAAGGTGCATGAACCTCAGGATATTTTGGGGAACTCAAGAAGAGGAATTCACCCAAATCAACAGGTATTGCAGGCAAGTCTGATGACTGTTTGGCTTGACTCTGGCCTTGAAAGGCTCTTAAAAGATCAATCTAGGGGCACCTGGGTGGCTCAGTTGGTTAAGCATCTGACTTCTTCTCAGGTCATGATCTCAGGGTACTGGGATTGAGCCCTGAACCTGCTCCCTGCAGTCTGCTTGTCCCTCTGCCCCTCCCCCTGCTCATGCTCTCTCTCTCTCTCTCTCAAAAAAAAAAAAAAAGTTCAATCTAGAGACTCCTTATAAATAGTTCCCGCAAAGCGATTTTAAAGGATTTATATAATTAATCACTATTTTTGCTGAGCTTATGTAAATAATTAGGCCAAGTTTGTTTAAAACTAGACTTGTTTTACAAATGAATTAACCTTGATTTGGGTATCTCTGGAAATAGGGTGAATTTAGTGAGAAAACTCATGTTTTAATAATACATCATTATGGAAGTTAGATTCTAGTTTTGATGAATTGTCTTTAAATATTTGCCTAAGCTAGACATCTTGAGGTAAACTTCAAAGAGATTGACATAATAGCTCATATATAGACACTCTTCCTCCTTGTTACTCTGTGGGGATAATAAATGGACCCTATAGGCATATGGTTATTTAAATAGCTGGACAATGGGATGGACTCCCCAACAATTGTGTAACTCAGCTGTCACCTTGATCAATTCTATGTGGTTGTGATAGCAAAATAGCTCCTTAATAGCCAGAGCATACCCTACTCCCTGGGGTTAAATATGGACTTATGGAAATAATAGATGGCTCCACCTTCCTTATAATTGGATTGGATAATACGCTTGGAGATGCCCTTATCTCCTGGGACAAGTCATCTCTAACTTGCCAGATATCCCTCATAATTAGGATATTATTAAGAACAGGAAACAGGCAAAAAGCCTTCTTAATTGTTTTATCCCTTAGCCATATTTGTCCTGGGAGCCACCTCTATTGATGTAAAATTAGAAATAGAGGATTCAGCAAAGCATATAGTGGCCACCTTTAACCAAATCCAATATGAAGTCACCCACAAATTCAAAAGGTGGCCCTCCAAAACTTAATGGCCCTTAATGTCCTGACTGCAAGTCAAAGAACAAGTTATTATGCTCATATTGAGACTAAATGTTATGTATATAGCCCAGATGATTCTAATGTATCCAAAGTTTTAGCAGACATGCGCACCATACCTAAATGGTAACTCTTTTTACAATGGACGCAACATTACACTGAGCTGCAAAACCATTTTTTGTGCTGGATTTGTGGCTTACTGCCCATGTCAAGCACTTCAGGTCTCCCTTGGTGGGTTTCTCCATTACAAGGTACATATTGGCATTATTTATATCAATACGTAGCTGACATAATACGTCACCCTAACACCAGCACATATAGGGATATTTCTATTACTAAAAAATGTTTCTTTCTGGCCTATGGTAAATGTTACATGAGACTCTCTAGTCCATAAGAGGCCTTTATCTTGTCCTCCAACTATCAAAATTTTAACTGAATATGCCAACCCACAGATGGGCTTACAACAATGATGGACAAAATCTGTGTTCCATTGGTATGACTATCTGACATCTATTTTTCTTCCATCAGTAGGGATAGAAGATGTCGTATGGCACATGGAGGGCTTTGACAAATACACAGTCAAAGCCTTAAATGATTCTCAAAATAGCATTACATTATTAAACATTGAAATGACCCAAATGCATAAAGCTGTTTTACAAAATAGAATGGCATTAAATGTCTTAACAGCAGCACAAGGAGGAACATGTGCCATTATTAAAGCAGAATGTTGCATCTACATTCCAGATTATTACAAAAATATAACAGGATTACTTATTGATATGAATGATCAAATTGGTGCTCTTAAAGACCCTACATTGTCACTTAATGATTAATTATATTCCTGGTCAGGAGGTGGACTATGGTCCACCCTAATGGGTCTTCTTATCACAGTTCTTATTTTTTATTATAATATTAATCCTAATGTGTTGTCTCTTTCACTTTATTCTCTCCCATTTTTGAGATACAAGCAAGCAGTTCCTAACTCCTTCACCCAGCCAACAGATGATACTTACTATTCAAAACAAATTCACCCCAATGACCCTCTGGACTCTACAATGGCCTTCTGTAATAGTTACTTGTAGGGGCAGTTAGTGAGCAATTTTGGTCTATAGGTAAGGACATCTCTATGACCCTTGTCATCTTGAATAAGTTACAGTAGAAGAACTCTTTGCCCTTCAACAACCTTAAAGATTTAAGGACTGAAAATTGGTCAGGGGTGAAATGAAGGATAGAAGCAGAAAAATTTTCACCTATATCCCAGAAGGTTGGCCTATAGCCTGCATAGTTCCAGTTAGAATCAAATATGTGCTGGATACTAGACTCTTAAAGGGTCTCATGACTTCCGGTATATCTAACTGATAGTTAATATTGAGCTGAATGACAAACAACAGAGAAATCTTGTGAACATAGTTTTATGGTAGAAATTTAAAAAAATATGATCTAATACTACCTATACATTCCCTCCCTCTTGAACACTAAGCATATAACCACCAGCTACAAACAGCAAAAGTACAGCTCTTTCTGCCCATGGGCCCTGTCCCCAAGCTATAATAAAGGCAGCTTTTTGCACTGAAAAGGTCTCAAGAATTCTTTCTTGACCATTTACTTGTGACTCCACATTAGATACGTGTCATTATACATGTTTTAACATCAAGAGTGAATACTAATGTAAACTATGGACTTTGAGTGTTAAGTTGTGTCAATGTAGGGTCATTAGTTTCAACAAATGTACTATTTTGTGGGGGATGCTAATGATGGAGGAGACTGAGCACATGGTGATGGGTTATATATGAATTTTCTTTATCTTCTCCATTTGCTGTTATCCTAAAATTCTTCTAAAAATAGTCTAATATATTTTCTTTAATTAATCAAGTGCCATATAGTGTAGAAAATAAAACCTAGTGAAATTCATATTAAATAGGGTATATTTACATAAAAACACTCAAATAACATATTCAAAATCAATGCAGTTCTACTACCACCAAAAATGTCCATACTATTGGACTAAAAAAAAATAGCTGTTTTAAGCTGCTTGTAAAGAGATCAATAGGTATCTTCAGGAAAATGACCCCATCGTAGTATCTATCAAAACATGTTCCTTTCTCCAATACAGGGTAGCTTTAAAATATTTTTACTTAGATAATTCACTGTGCATAATATTCAAATTAAGAACATTCAAATAACAAGTATAAATTAGGCAAATTAAAATGCCATTTTTTAAAAGATTTTATTTATTTGACAGAGAGAGACACAGCGAGAGAGGGAACACAAGCAGGGGGAGTGGGAGAGGGAGAAGCAGGCTTCCCGTGGAGTGGGGACCCCGATGAGGGGCTCGATCCCAGAACCCTGGGATCATGACCTGAGCCGAAGGCAGATGTTTAATGACTGAGCCACCCAGGTGCCCCTAAAATGCCATTTTCTTAAGTTAAAGTTGTTTCTTTTATGTAGCTAAGACTCAAACTTCTTATTCCTATCAATTAGGAATGGGAGAATATATTTGCAAAAGACACATCTGGTTAAAAAAATGTTACTCAAAATATGCAAAGTTCTATAAAAACAATAAAAAAAGCCAAACAGCCCAATTAATAAATGACCCAAAGACCTTAGTAGACACCTCACAAAAGAAGTTATACAGATGTTAATAAACATCTGAAAAGAAGTTCTACATTATGTCATCAGGGAAATGACAATTAATACGAACAATGATTTATACTAAACACCTAGAATGGTTCATATCTGGAACACTAACAACACCAAATGTTGGCAAGGATGTGTTGCAACAAGAACATTGTTGGGAATGCATTCTGGTACAGACATTTTGGAAGAAAGTTTGTTGTTTTTTATAAAACTAAAAATATTCTTACCATGTGATCCAGAAATTCCACTCCTTGGTACTGTCCCGAAGGGGATAAAACTTATGTTTATAGAAAAACCTGCACATAAATGCTTATAGAACACACACACAAAAAGCCAAACTTGTAAGCAACCAAAATATTCTTCAGTAGATAAACTATTTATCCAGACAATGGTATATTCAGACAATATACTATTATTCAGTGCTGAAAAAATTAAGTTCTCAAACCATAAGAAGACATGGATAAATCTTAAATGCATATTACTAAGTGAAACAAGCCAATCTGAAAAGGCTACATACTGTATTATTCCAATTATGTAACATTCTGGAAAATGCAAAACCATGAAGACAATAAAAAGATCGGTGGTTGCCAAGAGTTGGGGTGGGAAGGACTGAATAGGTAAAGCACAGATGATTTTTTTTTTTAGGGAAGTTAAACTACACACAATAATGATGGATATATATAATTATACATTTTTCCAAACTCATAGAATGTATAGCACCAAGAGTTAACTGTAATGTAAGCTATAGATTTTGAGTGATTATGATGGGTCAATTTCATCAATTGCAACAAATGTACCACTCCAGTGAAGGATGTTGATAATGGAGGAGTATGCATGTGCAGGGTACATAGGAAATTTCTGTACTTTCCCCAATGTTTCTGTGAATCTAAAACTCCTCTTTAAAAAGGTCTTTAAAAAATACAGTAATATAAAAATACCAAGAGACATATAACCTAAGGTCAAAAATAAACAAACAATTATAATCACTTTTAGTAATTATGTACTAGTAATAATATTGGCATTGTTATTCTGAAAGTAAGGTAAACCCAATAAATAATTTTATTGTCATAAAGAAGTAAGATTTTCAATACAAGAGAATAGAAATACACATATAAAAATCAATGAAAGTAAATAAAATAATTGATTTTAATCAGAAAGAATAACTCAAATGATTGTAACATATCAATTATATTAAAATTAGCTTTCAAAATATTTTCAAAACTTTAATACTTTGGAATTGCTGAGGAATCAACACATAATTCCCAAGTGTTTCTCATGCTTTTCCTGAATTAAATATACCTCAAGTTAATCAATTAAAATACTTATCAGAAATGTTTTTCTTTATAGGTGTATTTCTATAAATGAAAGAATAATGATAAACTTAGAATATTACTGGTTTACAACCCATGATAAAAGAATGGATCTAGGTGACAATTATTAGTGTTTGCTAAGCTCATTAGGTGAAAAGCTGATGGGGAACTTTGTAATAAATGAATGAAGCTGATGACACTTTAAAATCACTGATCAATTTTAACACTACCAAAATAGAGACCTTAACTCACTAGGTATCTTTCAGTGGAAATACACAGCTTTACCCATGAAGTACTCTTCCTGTAACTTTTTAACTTGTGTTTGATTAATTCTCAAGATTTAACTAATAGTTTAAAAGAATAACAAGACACTGAGGAACCTGCTAAATTAAAACAAAGATATCCAGAAAGAAGGAAAATCTATATGGTAAATGACTAAACTTTTCAAAGTATAAACTTCAAAGGGGAAAAAAAACACAAAAGATGAGGAGAAAACCTACAAATTAAAAAAGACAAGAGTTATGACAGTTAATTACAAGGCATAACCATTATATAGATGATAACTTGAACAAACTGTGTATATTAAGAGAAAAAAACAGAAAATTTGAACATTGAATAGTTGATATAAGGATTATTGTTACTTTTAGGTGAGCTAATAATATGATATGCTTTAAAATGATTCATCTTTTTGAGTTATGTACTGAAATATTTACAAATGAAATGATGTAATATCTACTATCTTCTTCAAAATAATATGTTGGAATGAGGAATGGGGAAATCAGGGAGGATATTTGTGAGACAAGATTGTCCATGAGGTGGTAACTGTTGAAGATTGATATGGGTACATGGAAGTCCATTTCACTATACTTTCTACTTTGCAATATGTTTGAAAATTTCCATAATGAGAAGTTAAAGAATAAATGATGACTTCTTCATGGTATTCAATTCATAATTTATTTCAAAATTAATTTCTTGGCAGCATGTTTGATATTTTAAAAGATTTTACTTCACAAAATTAAAAATTAGCTGCACAATATTAATCCCCCAATTTGTGAGTGTACACCTTTGGGTCTACAAAATTCAGAAGTTTTGGAATCACTGGTCTGGTTATTTTCTACTATATCCTGTTGTAACCAGAAGCCATAAAAGAATCTGGATGGGGCGGCTGGGTGGCTCAGTCGTTAAGCGTCTGCCTTCAGCTCAGGTCATGATCCCAGGGTCCTGGGATCAAGTCCCACATCGAGCTCCCTCCTTGAGGGGAAGCCTGCTTCTCCCTCTCCCACTCCCGCTGCTTGTGTTCCTGCTCTCGCTATCTCAGTCTCTGTCAAATAAATAAATAAAATCTTTAAAAAAAAAAAAAGAATCTGGATGGAGGGGTTCCTGTGTGGCTTAGTTGTTAAGTGTCCGTCTTTGGCTCAGGTCATGGTCCCAGGGTCCTGAGACTGGGCCCTGCATCAGGCCCCCTGCTCAGCAGGAAGCCAGCTTCTCCCTTTTCCACTCCCTCTGCTTGTGTTCATTCTCTCACTATGTCTCTCTCTGTCAAATAAATAAATAAAATCTTTAAAAAAAAAGAATCTGGATGGATATGTATATATAATTAACATGTAAATTACATGTGCATTCATTATTAACTTAAAAAAATAATTTTAAAGTGACTTTAGACAATAGAGATTTTGCAAAATAGTACAGAGATCCCATGTACCACTTACCCAGCTTCCCTTAAAAAATAATAATAAAATTATTAAAAATAGAACATTGGCATTGGTAATGTACTACTCAATAAACTATGGATCTTAACCAAATATCCTCACCTTGTCTGTTAATGTTCTTATTGTGTTTTTAACTTTATAAATTTAAATTCAATTAGCCAGGAGGAGGAAAAGATGGCGGAGGAGTAGGGGACCCTATTCCAACTTGTCCCTTGAATTGAGCTGGACATCTACCAGACCACTCTGAACACTCACGGAATCACCCTGAGATGTAATAAGATCTGGATCTCTACAAACAGAATATTGCAGGCCACTGGTTTCAAGGTATGAAGCGGGGAGCTGTGATTCTCCAGGCATATATCGGAGGATAAACGGCAGCGGGAGGGAGCCTGGCCATAGGGATCCTACACCACTGGGAGTGATAGCTTCCTGCACTGGGGACTGGACAAAGACTCACAGACTAGTAGTGACAGGGAAAGGACTTTAGACGGAAACCGGAGTGGTGGGGCTGTGCATGCGAACTGGGGGTGGCTGGCGGTTTTAGAAGCACAAAGGGCAGAGATGAGCCTTGATCTGGAGGCGAGTACTGGGAGCCCTGCTGAGGGGTGCACAACTCAGGACTGCAGTTTATAGCAGCACAGACAGAAATGGAGATAGTGTGGCCTGGAGAGCTCACTGAAGAACAGACTACGATCTCTCTGCTCTGAGGCAGAGGGTTGGAAACAGTCTCTTCTGCTCTGACTCTCAGAAGAGACAAGGAAAGCCACCAGGGAAAGCTGCAAGGGAAAGCTGCCAGAGAACAAAATCCCCAAAAAATGGTTTTCACTGATCCCATCCCCCTCCACAGAGGGGCAGGGCAACTCTGCCCAAAGAGGGTTGCCAGAGTAACAGCGTGACAGGCCCCTCCCCCTGAAGACAGGCTGGGAGAACAAGAGGCCAGCAACCCTAAGGTCCCTAGAAAACAGGTGCATCTTGCTTGGGTTGTGGTCAATAATTTGGACTCTATACATTCCCTCAACCACCCATCAACAGAATGACTAGGAGGAGGAACCCCCAAAATAGGAAAGACTCAGAAATTATGATTTATGCCACGGATTTACAAATGGATTCAGATATAACCAAGAAGTTGGAGGTGGAATTCATGTTAGCAATTGTGAAGACAATAGCTAGAATGGAGACATCAATTAATGGCACCATAGAGTCTCTAAGGGCAGAAACGAAAGCTGAATTGGCAGAACTTAAAAATGCTATCAATGAGATCCAATACAATCTAGATAATCTAACAGCTAGGGTAAGTGAGACAGAAGAACGAATTACTGACCTGGAAGACCATTTAATAGATAAAAAGGGAAAAGAGGAGGCCAAGGAAAAACAACTCAGAATCCATGAAAATAGAATCAGAGAAATAAGTGACACCATGAAACGTTCCAACCTTAGAATTATTGGAATTCCAGAGGGGGTGGAGAGAGAGAGAGAAGACTAGAAGATATATTTGAGCAAATTGTAGCTGAGAACTTCCTTAATCTGGGAAATGAAACAAACATTCGTGTCTTAAAGGCAGAGAAGACCCCTCCCAAGATCAAGGAAAACAGGCCAACACCCCAGCATGTATTAATAAAACTCGCAAATCTTAGAACCAAGGAAATCATTTTAAGGAAAGTTAGGGGGAAGAGATTCCTTATGTACAGAGGGAGGAATATCAGAATAGTGTCAGACCTATCCACAGAGACCTGGCAAGCCAGAAAGGCCTGACAAGACATATTCAGTGTACTAAACAAGAAGAACATGCAGACAAGAATACTTTATCCGGTAAGGCTGTCATTTAGAATGGATGGAGAGATGCAGAGCTTCCAAGACAGGCAGAAGCTGAAAGAATATGTGACCACTAAGCCAGCCCTCCAAGAAATATTAAGAGGGTTTCTATAAAAGGAAAAAGACCCCAAGAGTGATACAGAACAGAAATGTACAGAGACAATCTATAAAAACAAGGTCTTCACGGGCAACATCATGAAAATAAATTCATATCTTTCAATAATCACTCTCAATGTGAACAGACTAAATGCTCCCATAAAATATCACAGGGTTGCAGATTGGATAAAAAGACAGGACCCATCCATATGCTGTCTACAAGAGACTCATTTTGAACCTAAAGATACATCCAGACTGAAAGTGAAGGGATGGAGGTCCATCTTCCAAGCCAGTGGACCTCAAAAAAAGCTGGGGTCACAATTCTTATATCAGACAAATTGGATTTTAAACTGAAGACTGTAGTTAGAGACACAGAAGGACACTATATCATTCTTAAAGGGTCTCTCCAACAAGAAGATCTAACAATTGTAAATAACTATGCCTCCAACATGGGAACAGCCATCTACATAAGCCAACTGTTAACCAAAATAAAGAGTCATATTGATAACAATACGTTAATTGTAGGAGACCTCAATACTCCATTCTCAGCAATGGACAGATAATCTAAGCAGAAAATCAACAAAGAAACAAGAGCTTTGAATGACACACTGGACCAGATGGACCTCATAGATATATACATAACATCCCACCCTAAAACAACAGAATACTCATTCTTCTCGAGCGCACATGGAACTTTCTCTAGAATAGACCACATACTGAGCTACAAATCAGGTCTCAACCAATACCAAAAGACTGAGATTATTCCCTGTATCTTCTCAGACCATAATGTTTTAAAACTGGAACTCAATCACAAGAAAAAAATTTGGCAAAATTCAAACACTTGGAAGCTAAAGACCACTCTGCTCGAGAATGTTTGGGTCAACCAGGAAATCAAAGAAGATCTTAAACAATTCATGGAAACCAATGAGAATGAAAACACATTGGTCCAAAACCTATGGGATACTGCAAAGGCTGTCCTAAGGGGGAAATACATAGCCATCCAAGCCTCACTTAAAAAAATACAAAAATCCTGAATTCACCAACTAAATTTACACCTTAAAGAGCTAGAAAAAAAGCAACAAATGATGCCTAAACCATGCACTGGGAGAGAAATAATTAAGATTAGAGCAGAGATCAATGAATTAAAAACAAGAAACAGAGCAGATCAGATCAATGAAACTAGAATCTAGTTCTTTGAAAGACTAATAAGATCGAAAAACCACTGGCCAGACTTATCCAAAAGAAAAGAGAATGGACCCAAATTAATAAAATTATGAATGAAAGGGGAGAGACCATGAATAACACCAAGGAAATAGAAACAATTATTAGAAATGATCATCAACAACTACATGCCAATAAACTGAGCAATCTGGATGAAATGAATGCCTTCCTGGAAACCTATAAACTCCCAAGACTGAAACAGGAAGAAATTGACAACCTGAATAGGCCAATAACCAGTAACGAGATTGAAGCAGTGATCAAAAACCTCCCAAAAAACAAGAGTCCAAGGCCTGATGGATTCCCTGGGGAATTCTACCAAACATTCACAGCAGAAATAATACCTATTCTCCAGAAGCAGTTTCAAAAAATAGAAACAGAAGGAAAACTTCCAAACTCATTCTATGAGGCCAGCATTACTTTAATCCCCAAACCAGTCAACAACCCCATCAAAAAGGAGAATTTCAGACCGATATCCTTGATGAATATGGATTCCAAAATCCTCAACAAAACCCTAGCTAATAGGATCCAACAATACATTAAAAGGATCATCCACCACGACCAAGTGGGATTTATCCCTGGGATGCAAGGGTGGTTCAACATTCGCAAATCAATCAGTGTGATAGAACACATTAATAAAAGGAGAGAGAAGAACCATATGGTCCTCTCAATTGATGCAGAAAAAGCATTTGACAAAATACAACATCCTTTCCTGATTAAAACTCTTCAGAGTATAGGGATAGAGGGAACATTCCTCAAGTTCATAAAATCCATCTATGAAAAACCCACAGGGAATATCATCCTCAATGGGGAAAAGCTGAGAGCCTTTCCCTTAAGGTCAGGAACACGTCAAGGATGCCCACTCTCACCACTGTTGTTCAACATAGTACTAGAAGTCCTAGCCTCAGCAATCAGACAACAAAAAGAAATAAATGTGTTCAAATTGGCAAAGAAGAAGTCAAACTCTCTCTTTTCACAGATGACATGATACTTTATGTGGAAAACCCAAAAGACTCCACCTCCAAATTACTTGAACTCATACAGCAATTCAGTAATGTGGCAGGATACAAAATCAATGCATAGAAATCAGTTGCCATCTTATACACTAATAATGCAACTGTAGAAAGAGAAATTAGAGAAATGATTCCATTTACAATAGCACCAAAAACCATAAGATACCTCAGAATAAACCTAACGAAAGAGGTAAAGGATCTATACTCTAGGAACTACAGAACACTCATGAAAGAAATTGAAGAAGACACAAAAAGATGGAAAAACATTCCATGCTCATGGATCGGAAAAATAAACATTGTTAAAATGTCTATGCTACCCAGAGCAATCTATACCTTCAATGCCATCACGATCAAAATTCCAAGGACATTTTTCAAAGTGCTGGAACAAACAATCCTAAAATTTGTATGGAATCAGAAAAGACCCCAAATCGCCAAGGAAATGTTGAAAAAGAAAAACAAAGCTGGGGGCATTATGTTGCCTGATTTCAAGCTATATTACAAAGCAGTGATCACCAAGACAGCATGGTACTGGCACAAAAACAGACCCATAGGCCATTGGAACAGAATAGAGAATCCAGATATTGACCCTCAACTCTATGGTCAAATAATCTTCAACATAGCAGGAAAATATATGCAATGGAAAAGACAGTCTCTTCAATAAGTGGTGCTATGAAAATTGACATCCACATGCAGAAGAATGAAACTTGACCATTCTCTAACACCATACGCAAAGATAAACCCAAAATGGATGAAAGTCCTCAATGTGAGACAGGAATCCATCAAAATCCTAGAGGAGAACATAGTCAGTAACCTCTTAGACATCATCCACAGCAACTTCTTTCAAGACACATCTCCAAAGGCAAGGGAAACAAAAGCAAAAATGAACTTTTGGGACTTCATCAAGATAAAAAGCTTCTGCACAGCAAAGGATACAGTCTCAAAACAAAGAGGCAACCCACAGAATGGGAGAAGATATTTGCAAATGACACTACAGATAAAGGGCTGATATCCAAGATCTGTAAAGAACTCCTGAAGCTCATCACCCAAAAAACAATCAAGTCAAAAAATGGGCAGAAGACATGAACAGACACTTCTCTGAAGAAGACATACAAATGGCTAACAGACACATGAAAAAATGCTCATCATCATTAGCCATCAGGGAAGTCAAAATCAAAACCAAATTGAGATACCACCTTATACCAGTTAGAATGGCAAAAATTGACAGGGCAAGAAACACAAATGTTGGAGAGGTTGTGGAGAAAGGGGAACCCTCTTACACTGTTGGTGGGAATGCAAGTTGGTACAACCACTTTGGAAAACAGTGTGGAGGTGCCTCAAAAATTTAAAAATAGAGCTACCCTATGACCCAGCAATTGCACTCCTGGGTATTTACCCCAAAGACACAGATGTAGTGCAAAGAAGGGCCATATGCACCCCAGTGTTCATAGCAGCATTGTCTGCAATAGCCAAACTGTGGAAAGAGCTGAGGTGCCCTTCAACAGATGAATGGATAAAGAAGATGTGGTCCATATATACAATGGAATATTACTCAGCCATCAGAAAGGATGAATACCCAACTTTTACATCAACATGGATGGGACTGGAGGAGATTATGCTAAGTGAAATAAGTCAAGCAGAGAAAGTCAACTATCATATTGTTTCACTTATTTGTGGAACATAAGGAATAGCATGGAGGACATTAGGAGAAGGGAGGGAAAAATGAGGGAGGGGGAAATCAGAGGGATAGATGAACCATGAGAGTCTATGGACTCTGAGAAACAAACTGAGGGTTTTAGAGGGGAGGGGGTGGGGGGATGGGTTAGCCCAGTGATGGGTATTAAGGAGGGCACCTACTGCATGGAGCACTGGGTGTTATATGAAAACAATGAATAGTGGGTCACCACATCAAAAACTAATGATGTATTGTATGGTGACTAACATAACATAATAAAATAAAATAAAATAATTTAAAAAAATAAATTCAATTAGCCAACATATAGTACATCATTAGTTTCAGATGTAGAGTTCAGTTATTCATCAGTCGCATAACACCATAACACCCGCAGTGCTCATCACATCAAGTGCCCTCCTTAATGCCCATTACCTAGTTACCCCATGCCCCCACCCACCTCCAGCAACCCTCAGTTTGTTTCCTATAGTTAAGAGTTTCTCATGGTTTGTTTCCCTCTCTGATTTCTTCCTCTTATTGTGTTTTAATAATATTTTCATTTTGGGGGGCACCTGGGTGGCTCAGTCAGTTGAGTGTCTGACTTTGGCTCAGGTCCTTGCAGGGAATGGCCAGCAATCCCTGCACTTACAGATGAAAGATTACTCCAAACTTTGCCCTGAAAGAAAGGAGAAGGCAAGGTGGTCAACTCTCAGACACGAAGATCCTTTGCTCTCCTTTGCTTCTTTGCTCCTTGCTTTTATTGGTCCTTCAGGATATCCTTACCACTGTTTCTCAAGCACGTGATGTGTGACAAAGGGTCTTA
This sequence comes from Phoca vitulina, assembly GCF_004348235.1. Classification (NCBI taxonomy): domain Eukaryota; kingdom Metazoa; phylum Chordata; class Mammalia; order Carnivora; family Phocidae; genus Phoca; species Phoca vitulina. Next base: position 7,469,836 of record NW_022589760.1, read on the forward strand.
CTGAAACTGAGAGGATTTATGGGAAAGATAAGATATGCTAATCTGTGTGCTCTACTAAACATAGCCTAAGGGACAATGCATGCATCTTAGATCCCAGAGCGGCTCTTTGGGCTAAGAGAGCTTCGGGGAAGGTAACTTCCCGAGGCTTTCCAATGGCAAAGTGGTCACGCAGGCCTTGGCATTCCAAAGGCCCACGTCCTTCTCCAAAAACTTCCCTGCTCTCAGAGGCCTCCAAGTTACATTTTAGCAAGCCAGGTATTATGGCTGATTTCATGCTCTGCATTAACCCCAACAGGTCATGATCTCAGGGTGCTGAAATTGAGCCCCACATGGGGCTCCCTGCCCAGCAGGAAGTCTGCTTGTCCCTCTGCCCCTTGCCCTACCCACGCTCTCTCTCTCTAATAAATAAAAAAATCTTTAAAAAATATAAAATAAATAACATTTTCATTTTCTTTCTTGTATTACCATACTGATAATGCATGAATATCATGTTTGTTGTTTGTTCTTGTTTTGTTTTGTTTTTACTTTAGTGGATGGAAAATTAAAGACACTGAAAATGAATATGAAAATAAAATTTTTGCACATTTTTACACTTTATTACAATCTTTACAGTCATCTCACTCACATAAAACTCAAGAGCATTTTTTAAATATTTTATTTTTTAATTACTATTTTTATTGTAGATATATATATGGGTGTATATATATATATATGTGTGTGTGTGTGTGTGTGTGTGATGTAGATTTACCATTTTATTTTTTTCCAATTTCCAACCATTTTATTTATAAAATTTTGCTGTATCTTATAAGAACTCCTGTTAACAAGATAAGATTTATTGGCCAATCTGATAGTGGTGGTAGTTTTAAGTTGCTAACTATTGAAGTCAGGGTCTTGAATAACCATTTGTACAACCACATATATAGCAACATTATTCACAATAGCCAAAAGATAGAAGCAACAAAATGCCTATTGACAGATGAATGGGTAAACAGGTCCTGGTAACCACTATTCTACTTTCTGTCTCTAATCAATTTGACTATTCTGGATACCTCATATAATTGGAATTACACAATATTTTTGTTGTTGTTACTGGCTTATTTCATTTAGCATAATGTCTTTAGATTCTATGTGTTAGCATGTGTCAGAATTTTGCCCATTTTAGGGCTGATTAATACTTCATTGTTCCATTCCAACTACATAGAACATTTTATTGATCCATTCATCTGTCAATAGACATTTGGTTGCTTCTATCTTTTGGCTATTGTGAATAATGTTGCTATATATGTGGTTGTACAAATAGTTATTCAAGACCCTGACTTAAATGTTTTTTGAATACATATCTAGAAGTGGAGTTGCCAGAATATATGTTAATTCAATGTTTAGTTATCTGAGGAACTATCATACTGTTTTTTTTGTTTGTTTTTTTGTTTCAAAAGTAGAATTTAGTGATTCATCAGTTGCATATTATACCCAGTGCTCATTAAATCAAGTACCGTCCTTAATGCCCATCACCTAATTATCCCTTCTCCACACCCACCTCCCCTCCAGCAACCCTCAGTTTGTTTCCTAGAGTTCAGCGTCTCATGGTTTGCCTCCCTCTCAATTTTCATCTTCTTTTATTTTTCCTTCCCTTAGCCTGTGTCCATCTGTTTTGTTTCTTAAATTCCACATATGAGTGAAATCATGATATTTTTCTTTCTCTGACTGACTTATTCACTTAGCATAATACCCTCTAGTTCCATCCATGTTGTTGCAAATGGCAAGATTTAATTCTTTTTGATGGCTGAGTAATATTCCATTGTATATATATATATACCACTTCTTCTTTATCCATTCATGTGTCCATGGAAATCTAGGCTCTTTCCATATTATGGCTATTGTGGACATTGCTGCTATAAACATTGGGGTGCATGTGTCTTTTTTTTTTTAAAGATTTATTTATTTATTTGAGAGAGCGAGAATGAGAGAGAGTACATGAGAGGGGGGAGGGTCAGAGGGAGAAGCAGGCTCCTTGCTGAGCAGGGAGCCTGATGCGGGACTCAATCCCGGGACTCCAGGATCATGACCTGGGCCGAAGGCAGTTGCTTAACCAACTGAGCCACCCAGGTGCCCTGCATGTGTCTTTTTGAATCACTATGTTTGTATCCTTTGGGAAAATACCTAGGTAGTATGGTAGCTCTATTTTTAACTTTTTAAGGAACCTCCATACTGTTGTCCAGAGTGTCTACACCAGTTCACATTCCCACCAACATTGTAAGAGGGTTCCCTTTCTCCGCATCTTTGCCAACATCTGTTGTTTCCTGAGTTGTTAATTTTAACCTTTCTGACTAGTGTGAGGTGATATCTCATTGTGGTTTTGATTTGTATTTCCCTGATGCCGAGTGATGTTGAGCATTTTTTCATGTGTCTGTTGGCCATTTGTATGTCTTCTTTGGAGAAATGTCTGTTCATGTCTTCTCCTCATTTCTTGATTGGAATTTTTGTTTTCTGGGTGTTGAGTTTGATAATTTTTTTTTAAATAGATTTTGGATATTAGCCCTTTATCTGATAAGATATTTGCTAATATCTTCTCCATTCTGTAGTGCCATACTATTTTCACCACGGCTGCACCATTTACATCTCAACCAGCAATATGCAAAGATTCCAATTTCTGTGCATACTGACATTTTTTTAAAACTTATAATAGCCATCCTAATGAGTTTTAAGTGGTATCATATTGTGGTTTTGATTTACAATTCCTTACTGATTCATGGTGGTGTGGATCATTTCATGTGCTTATTTGCCATTTTTGCATCACCTTTGGAGAAATGACTAATCAAGTTCTTTACCTATTTTTGAATTGAGTTTCTTCTTGTTGAGTTGTATGAGTTAATATGCTCTGGATATTAACCCTTATCAAATATATAATTGCAAATATTTTCTCTCACTCTTTTAATTGTCATTTGACTCTGTTGATAGTGTCTTTTGATGCACAATTTTTTTAAATTTTTGTGACATTCAATTTATCTATTTTTTTTCTTGCCTATGATTTTGGTATCATATCCAATAATTATTAAACCCAAAGTCATGAATATTTACCCTTTGTTTTCTCATTTAGTTTTCATTCAACATTTTCTTATGTTTAGGTATTTGATCATTTTGAATTAATTTTTGCATGTGATGCAGGGTTAGGGTACAACTTCATTATTTTACATGTTGATATCTCTTTTTTTAAGCACACATGGGTATGAAAAGACTGTTCATTCTCCATTGGATGCTTTTGGTACCCTTGTCAATACTCATTTGACCTTATATGCAAAGGTTTGTTTGTTTGTTTGTTTGTTTGTTTGTTTGTTTTTATGGGGTCTTCATAATATTCCATTTTCTTTTGTATCTGTCTTTATGACTGTTTAGGGAAAACCTCAGATTTTTCCTTCCTATGTAGGGAAAAACCTAATTCTTCCCTACTGTGTGTTTCTTTCCTCTGAGTCTCCTTTATTACTCCCACAGAGCACTTCATTTCTGACACTTCTGGTCACCAGATGTGTAGAGATTTTGGCCCATGATAAGCAATTCTCTGTGACACCATTTGGGTGTCCTACATTTTAACTTAATTCTGAAATTACCTACCCATACATAGAATTAGATCCTATAGGTTAAGGCTCAGGCCCAAAAGACTGCCCCCCACCACACACACATACAATTCAGATGACAGTTGCAGACCTAGATGATCACCTTTGCTTCTGACCAGCTGGCTACATATTGGAGGTTCCAAAGTCTCCCCTCCTTGGGTTTGATTAATTTGTTAGAGTGATTCAAAGAACTCAGGGAAACAGTTACTTATGTTTACCAGTTTATTAAAGGATATGATAAAATATACAGATGAACAGCCAGAGGAAGAGACACATAGGGTGAATTCTGGGAGAGTCATGAGTACAGGAGCTTCTATCCCTCTGAAGTTGGGGTATGTCACCATCTCCATGTTGTATTTGCCAGTCTGGAAACTCTCTGAACCCCCTACTATTGCAATTTTATGGATGCTTTCTTATACAGGCATAATTAATTATTAACTAAATTTCCAACCCCTTTCCCCTCCTTGGGGAAAGAGGCACCCCTCCAGCACCTCATCCCACTCAGAGTCACCTCAATAGAACAAAAGATGTTCCTAGTACTCTTTTTTAAATTTTTTTCAAGATTTTATTTATTTATTTGAGAGAAAGAGTGAGTGAGTGAGAACACATGAGCAGGGGGAGAAGGAGAAGGAGGCTCCCCACTGAGCAGGGAGCCCAATGCGGGGCTTGATCCTAGGACTCTGGGATCATGATCTGAGCTGAAAGCAGATGCTTAACAACTGAGCCACCCAGGCACCCCTGTTCTAGTACTCTTGTCACTTAGGAATTTATAAGGATTTCAGGAGCTCTGTGCCAGGAACTTAGGACAGAGATCAAGTATGTATTTTCTATTATCTTATAGTCTCTCCCCCCTTTCCCACTGTCTCTGGCTATGGACTTCTTACAGCAAAATTATGCATAAGTCAAAAATTATTGGCACTTTACTAGAATCCCATGAAGTCATTAATAATCTTTCTAGTCTATCATCATATCATATGAAAAATGTCTCCCTAGACTAGACCTTTCAGATTTGCAAGTTTCCATTTGATCTTGTAAGATTCCAAAAGCAGGAGTGATCTCCACAATCATATGGCTTCATCCTTTCAGGCATTTTATATAATTGAGCTAGGAGACAATATCTCTTGCATTGAGCTTCTTTCAAGTTGTTAATGTAATATTGGATTTCCCTTATTACATAACTCATTTATCCATTACTTTACCTTTAGCTATTATTCCTCCTTTTCTCCATTTATACCCAAATCCTAACCTTTGGAAGGGTTTGCCCACTGTACTGGTATAGACTTCAGGTAGCAATTCCAGTCTAGCAAGTTCCTCCTGCTCAATCCACTCCCATTCATATCAGGTAAGGTTACAAGGTGCAGAGCTAGTGAGATATTTTTACCACTAGGCAATATATTTATTTACTGTTAGCCCCAATTTTTTCAGATGGGTTGAAGGCATATCCTACTCCATCAGGTCCTTAGGAAATCTGTCATAAAAGTTAAAAACATAGTTATAGTTTTTTTTTGCCTAAGAATTACCCTTGCTTCCAGCCCTTGTAGTTGCCAACCTGGTCCTGTGACCACTGTATCAGATAGGGAAAGAAAATAAAAAGTTGATGTGATGTGGGGAAGAAAGCATACCAGCACCTTCTTCCACACTCTCTTCCCCAAACCTACCAGTAAAACAGAGAAATCTATCCAGTGGAGGCACTCCTTTAGCCCCGCTCATGTTCATATGGAGTGTGAGCACACACTTGTGAATGAATTATAAATGTCAAGCTTCTGATCATGGCTTGGTTTTTCTGGTAACCATCTTATATCCAGGAGCCCACTCAGAGTCACCTCAGTGGAACAAAAGATGTTCTTAGTACTCTTATCACTTAGGAATTTACAAAGATTTCAGGAGCTTTGTGCCTAACGTTCATGCTTTCATCTTCCCCTGTTTTAGACATCCTATGTTTTAATTGCTTATTCCAATTCTCTGTACTCTGAGGAAGCTATCTCTCTGTCCATTGTTGGACATTATGGGTAGTAAAGTATGTTCCTTGTTCTGAAGAAGTAATGGTCAGCAATTCAGATTAGTGTAATATATCCTGTTCTATTTTTTTATATCACTCTGAACATTTACATCTACTACCATGTAAGCAAAACTCAGTCCAGAGTAAATGTCTATTCCTGTTGGAACTCATTTGTAGCACTCCTGTGCAACCAGCATCAGTCTCACTTGCCAACTATGATAGGGCTTTTTTTTTTTTTTTTTTTTTTTTTTTTTTTTTACTAGAGAACTTGCCACATATCCAGTCTTTGTCTATTTTGTTGACAGACAAAAAAGCTCTTTTTGGCATTTTGTGCCTCAGAGGGTGCAAGAGGAATATGTCTAGATCTAGCCCATCTCTGCATTGTGTAGAATCCCCATATCTACTTATTTCATTGACTCAGGTTGCCATTTAAGCCACAATAGGGATTTCTGTTTGTGGATTCCAGTCACTTTCTGAATCTATAAGTGGGTTCTTCTAATGAACATCAACATGTCCTAATCTAATGAAATCCTTCAAATGTCCACAGTGATTCCCAAAGAGCCATGTACCATATGACTATTCTTTTAATATGAGAAGTTCCCACTGCCCTTCTACTTAACCATGTGGATAGTTTGTTGGCCACTGTTCATAATTCAGTAGAAAACCAAACATAGGAGTTTTTATCACTGTTGAATTCTTCCATAATTACTAGGAAAACAGGATGCAATCACCCCACTGAGCTGATCTGTTTTTACCTTCTTCAGTCAGAATCTTTCTATCCACTAGTTTTATTGCAACAGTTTAAAAAAAATTAGAACTAATCAACAAATTCTGTACAGTTGCAGGGTGCAAAATTAACATACTGAAATCAGTTGTGTTTATAAACACTAACAACAAAATATCTGAAAAAGAAAGAAAACTATCCTATTCTCATTAACATCAAAAACAATAAAATACTTGGTAATAAATTTAACCAAGGAGATGAAAGACCTATACACTGAAAACTATAAGACTTTTATAAAACAAATTGAAGAAGACACAGACAAAAAGAAAGATATTCCATGTTCATGGATATGATGAATTAATATTGTTAAAATGCCCACACTACACAAAGTCATCTATACATTCAATAAAGTATCAAAATTCCAAAAATATTTTTCACATAAGTAGAAAAAATAATCTTAAAATTTGTATGGAACCACAAAAATTCTTGAATGGTCAAAGCAGTTCTGAGAAGGAAGAACTGATTTCAAACTATACTATAAAGCTATAGTAATAAAACAATGTGGTACTGACATAAAAGTAGACACATAGGCCAAAGAAACAGAAATGAGAGCCCCAAAATAACCCCCCACATATATTGTCAGCTAATATTTGACAAGGGAGCCAAAAATACTCAATGTGAAATGGACAGTCTCTTCAATAAGTTGTGGTGGGAAAACTGGATAACCATATGCATAAAAATGAAACTGGACCCCAACCTACACCACTCACAAAAATTAACTCAAAATAGATTAAAAACTTAAACTTAATACTTGAAACTGTAAAACTCCTAGATGAAAACATAGGGAAATACCTCCTTGATATTGCTCTTGGCAATGATATTTTGTATATTATACCAAAAGCACAAGCCACAAAGCAAAAATTAGTAAGTGGGACTATATCAAACTAAAAAAAAAAAAAAAATCTGCATAGAAAAAGAAATAGTCATCAAAATGAAAAGGCAGTGTATAGAATGAGATCAAATATTTGCAATCCACATATCTGATGAGCAACTAATGTCTAAAATATGTAAAGAACTCATACAACTCAATAACAACAAAACACACCAAATAATCTGTTTTTTTTTTTTTAAAGGCAGAGGAACTGAAAATTTAATAGGTATTTTCCCAAAGAAGACATAAATATTGCAACAGGTACATGAAAAGGTACTCAACATCACTAAGGATCAGGAAAATGCAAATCAAGTAAACACAATGAGATGTCACCTCACACCTGTTGGGATGGCTATTATACTAAGTGAAATAAGTCAGCCAGAGGAAGACAAATACTATATGATTTCACTCATATGTGGAATTTAAGAAACAAAACAAATGAGTAAAGGGAAAAAAAGAGAGAGGCAAACAAAGAAACAGACTCTTAACTATAGAGAAGAAACTGATGGTTACCAGAAGGGATGAGGGTGGGTGGATGAGTTAAATAAGCAATGGGGATTAAGGAGGGCACTTGTGATGAGCAACAGGTGTGTTGTATGGAAGTGTTGAAGCACTATGTTGTACACATGAAACTAATATGACACTGTAAGGGAACTAACTGGAATTTAAATTAAAACTTAAAAAAAGACAATAGATACATGTTGGTGAAGAAGTGGAGAAGAGAAAACCCTTGGGCAGTTTTGGTGGAAACATAAATTGGTAGGTAGAACTACTATGAAAAACAGTATGGAGGCTCCTCAAAAAATTTTAAAAAAAAAGAATTAAAGTATGATCCAACAATCCAACTTCTGGGTATATATCCAATGGAAATGAAAACAAGACTTCAAAGAGAATTCTGCACATTCAAGTTTATTTAGCATTATTCACAATAACTAAGACATGGAAATAATGTAAGTATCCATCAAAAGATGAGTGGATAAAGAATGTGATACACACACACACACACACACACACACAATGAAGTATTATTCACGCATGAGAATAAAGGAAATCCGGCCATTTGTGACAACATGGATAGACTTGAAGGCATTATGCTAAGTGAAACAAGTCAGAAAAAGACAAATACTGTATGATATAACTTATATGTGGAATCTAAAGACATCAAACTCCTAGAAACAGTAGAACAGTTGTTACCAGGTGCTGGGTGGTAGGGGAAATGATGAGATGTTAGTCAAAGTATATAACCTTCAATTACAAGATGACTAAGTTTTGGAATCTAATGCAGAGTATTGCTATTATAATTAACAATAATGTATTATATACTTTAATGTTGTTTAAAAAAGTAGATCTTAAATGTTATCACCACAAAAAAGTCATGATAATTATGGGTCACGATGGAAGTGTTAGCTCACACTAAGGTGGTAATCATTTTGCAATATATGTGTATCTAATCAACACATTGTACACTTTAAACTTTCATAATGTTATATGTCAATTATATACCGATGAAACTATAAAAAATAAAGATTAATAGTTAAAAAAAAGTATGAATCCTTACCTTGTTCTGAGATTTAGGGGAAAAGCTTTCAGGCTTTCTCCATTGAGTATGATACTATATATGCATTTTTCTTAAAAGTCCTTCATTATGTTGTAGAAATTTCTTTATATTTCTATTTGAGTGTTTATATTACAAAAGAGGATTGAATTTTGTCAAAAGTGTTTTCAAATAAGTTGGTTATGTTTTTTTAAAACACATTGATTCTGTAATATAGTCTATGACCATAGATTTATTTATGTATTTTGAACCATCTTGCATACCAGAAATAACACTTGGTCATGGTTTTAATCCTTTATTTAATATGCAGCTGAGTTTAGTTTGCTAGCATTTTATTGAAGATTTTTATATCATTGCTCTATTGTTCTATAATATTTTGTAGTGTCTTTGTCTAGTTTTGGTATCAGGGTACTTCAGGCCTCATAGAATGAAATATGAAGTGTTTCCCCCTCATATTTTTTGGAAGATTTTGAGAAAGCTTGGTGTTAATTCTTCTTTAAATGTAGATATAATTCACCAGTGAAGCTATCTAGTCCAGGACTTTTCTTGGTTGGAAAGTTGTTTATTATTATTATTATTATTATTATTATTATTATTTTAATTCCAGTATAGTTAACATACAGTTTTATATTAGTTTCAGGTGTACAATATAGTTATTCCACAATTCCATACAACACCCAGTGCTCATCATGACAAGTGCAATCCTTAATCCCATCACCTATTTCACGCATTCCCCCATTCACCTCCTCTCTGGTAACCATTAGTTTTTCTCTATAGTTGAGTCTGTCTCTTGGTTTGTTTCTCTCTCACTCATTTTTATTTCCTTTGCTCATTTGTTCCATTTCTTAAATTCCACATATGAGTGAAATCATATGGTATTTGTATGTCTCTGACTTATTTCATGGAGATTTTGATTAATAATTTGTTCTTCTTTCTAATATTGCTATTCAGATTTTCTGTTTTTCCGTGAATTTTTTGGTTGATTGTGTGTTTCTGGGAATTTGTCTTTTACATCTAGGTTAATGTACTTGTTGGTGTACAATTATTCATAGCTTTCTTATAATCCTTTTATTCATGTAACATTGGTAGTAATGTCCTCACTTTCATTTCTGATTTTAGAAATTTAAGTCTTCTTTCCTTTTTTCATAGTCAGCTTAGCAAAGATTTGTCACTTTTTCCCTCTTTTTGAATAAATAAACTTTTGGGTTTTTTTGTTTGTTTGTTTTTCCCTCCTCTATTCTCTAGATTTTATGTATTTCCACTCTAATCTTTATTGTTTCCTTTTTTTCTGCTAGGTTCAGTCTATTTTTTGTTCCTTAAGATGTAAAGTTAAGTTTTTTTAAAGATTTTATTTATTAATTTGAGAGAGAGAGAGACAGAGGGAGAACAAGCATGGGGAGAGGCAGAGGGAGAGGGAGATGCAGACCCCACTGAGCTGGGAGCCCAACATAGGGCTCGATCCCAAGACCTTGGGATCATGACCTGAGTTGAAGGCAGATGCTTAACCATCTGAGCTACCCAGGCGCCCCTAAAGTTAAGTTGTTGATTTGAGATTTTCTTTTTATAATGTAAGCATTTACAGTTATCATTTTCCCTCTTTGGTCTTCTTTCACGGCATTCCATAAGTTTTGGTATGTTGTGTTTTCATTTTCATTTGCCTCAAGGTATTTTCTTATTTTTTTTCTTTGTTATTTCTCCTTTGACAAAAGAAATTTTAAATAAGGTATTGATTTCCACATATTTTTTTCTTTTTCTTTTTTTTCAAATTTTTTATTGTTATGTTAATCATCATACATTACATCACTAGTTTTAGGTGTAGTGTTCCATGATTCATTGTTTGTGCATAACATAAAGTGCTCCATGCAGAATGTGCCCTCTTTAATACCCATCACCAGGCTAACCCATCCTCCCACACCCCCTCCCCTCTAGAACCCTCAGTTTGTTTTTCAGAGTCCATCATCTCTCATGGTTCGTCTCCCCCTCTGATTCCCCCCTTCATTCTTCCCCTCCTGCTATCTTCTTTTTTTTTTTTTTTAACATATATTGCATTATTTGTTTCAGAGGTGCAGATCTGAGATTCAATAGTCTTGCACAATTCACAGTGCTTACCAGAGCACATACCCTCCCCAGTGTCTATCACCCAGTCACCCCATCCCTCCCACCCCACCCCCCACTCCAGCAACCCTCAGTTTGTTTCCCGAGATTAAGAATTCCTCATATCAGTGAGGTCATATGATACATGTCTTTCTCTGTTTGACTTATTTCGCTCAGCATAATACCCTCCAGTTCCATCCATGTCGTTGCAAACGGCAAGATCTCATTCCTTTTGATGGCTGCATAATATTCCATTGTATATATATACTACATCTTCTTTATCCATTCATCTGTCGATGGACATCTTGGCTCTTTCCACAGTTTGGCTATTGTGGACATTGCTGCTATAAACATCAGGGTGCATGTACCCTTTCGGATCCCTACATTTGTATCTTTGGGGTAAATACCCAGTAGTGCAATTGCTGGATTGTATGGTAGCTTTATTTTCAACTTTTTGAGGAACCTCCATACTGTTTTCCAGAGTGGCTGCACCAGCTTGCATTCCCACATTTGTATGTTTTCCAAATTTCTTTGGTTACAATTGGGATCAGATATAATATTTTAAAGTTATAACAATCTACCTTGATTTGATACCAACTTAATATCAAGTACTTAAAAAATCTTCATATGCACTCCCTCTTCCCCAATAAATATATCAAATTACACTTTTATACATTGTATAACCAGTAACAAAGATTTATAATTATTTATTTTGCATATGTCTTTTCTTTTAACTCTTGTAAAAAACACAACATAGTGCTCTCTCCCAAACTACAATAATTATAATATACTAGTTTTAATATTTGCTCATGTGTATACTTTTACTGGTGATATTTATATGTTTACATAGCTTTAAGTTACTCTTTCTCTTCTCCTTCTGGAATTCTCTTAATGATTTTTTGATCCAGTTGATGTTGCCTTTTTTTTTTCATTTTTGTTTTCATCTTTGTCTCCAACACTTGATAATTTCAATTGTTTTCAAGTTCACTAATTTTTTTCTTATGGTTGCTTGAATCTGTTGTTGAATTACTCTAATGAATTTTCAATTAAGGTTTTTTTTTAACTTCAGAATATTTGGTTTATTTTAATATTTTCTATCGATTTTTTTTATATATAAATTTCCTGTTTGTTTTAGTTTTATATCCTATTCTTTTTGTTTTTGTTCTTTAAGTAAATTTAAGACTTTTGTTTTAAAGTCTTTGTCTAGTAAACCTTATGTATGTGCTTCTTCAGGAATGGTTTCTGCTACTTTATGTACTCTCATCAATGAGTCACGTTTTCCTGTACCTATGTATACCTTGTGATTTTTTGTTGAAATTTGGGCAGTTGAAAAAATAGTTTTCTCAGTCTTTGAGGACTGGCTCTGTGATGGGCAATGCTTCTTTGATTAGCTGGGCATATGCTGAACCTATGAATCACCCTGAGTTGAAAGCTTAAGGTCTTTTTTAGGTATTTTCTGAACATGTACTTTGGGCTTGGGTGTGGCTTTCTCTATTCCTCCTTTTTACACAGTTGCTTTTTAATGTCTTAATTTCCCAAAAGCTCTCACTCCTGCTTCTCTTGGAGGCATTTATATATAGCTCCACCAGTAATCTCTTGCCTCAGGCATCTGCAACCCCCCCCGCCCCCACTCAGATCTTTATGACCAATAGCTTCTACCTGCCCTTCCTGAAATCCAAGTTAGGTGAGACAGAGACCAATCCTTTAACCAGCCCCCAGACAGGCTGCAATGTTGCATATGAAGTCTGCACAGCTACATCGAGTTGAAGAGAAGGATTGGAAACTGGGCTTCCATCTCCACCAGAGATGGTGGTGCAAAGGAGATTAAAAATGTCATAATATAGTTTTTCTTGATTGGGCATCCACTTGGTTGCTGTAAAATATTTACTATTTTCCATAGCTCCTATATTTTTTTGGTAACCAATATCTGTTTTTTGTTTGTTTGTTTATTTATTTTAAGTTTCCATGGGGGAAAAAAAGAATTTAGGCTTACTAGTCTGTAATTTTGACATCACCTTATTCATTTGCTTTTATTAATTCTTTCAAAAGCATTCAACAACCCTCTTTTATGTTCATATTTATTAACTCTTACAACATATCATTAAATTATAAAAGCATTATGTAGTATAAAAGTGTGACCCAAAATTGCTTTCTCTGTATACTACTCATTTGATAGAAACAGAAAGAATGAAACACAGTAGATTTTTATCTATTGCATTCCATCATTTAGTGTATTGTGGATACTAATTAACATGTTTGATAAAAATCATGTAGAATATTGTTTTTTTGTGAATCATTCATTGAAGGTTGGGTTGGTTAAGGTAATTCATTAAATGGTGATTATGAGAAGTACTACCTTATTTAAATAATTTCTTTTTTTTCTGTTTCTCTTAGAAATAAGTAGTTTTTGAGGTGTACTCTTCAGAGAAACATACTAAAAGGCATTTGAGATTCAAAGAGAAACTCTTACTTCTATCATGTAGCAAGATATAAATTCATGTGTATAAAGGTTAGCTTTTCATTAAAGCAAAGAAGTGAAGTTTGACAATAAAAGCCTTACACAATAACAAATTAGTCAGAAAAGATATTAGATTTTTAAATTAAAAATACTGGGATTTTACTAACACTTAATAAACATATGGTAAGGAAAATATTCATCATTAGCCCAATTATAGCCTTTGACATGGAAATGCCTAACCTCAGATTCTCTAAAAGTCTGAGGTCTAATCAGAAGACTATGGAACATTTTCCTCCCTCAAACTTTAGGACCACATTAATAAACATTTTGTGTACTAACTGAGACTACAGCTAAAAGAACTGTAATAATACCCTATTTAAGAGTTCTCCAAGAAACCCCCAAACAACATAGAAGATAAAACAAAGAAATTTTAGCATTTGGCGCCACAACTAGATCAAACAGTAAGCATAGCATAACTCTTAGCCATGTAAACATAAAAGCTCAACCTAAAGTCCTACCTACCTCAGTTACTTTTATCCAATACATCATATCCAGGTTCCAACAAAAAATTACCAGGCATACTGAAAGGCAAAAACATAATTTGAAAAAACAAAGCAGGCATAGAACCATTATAGGATGTGGCATATATTTGGAACTATCATGTTGTTCATTTATTTTTTTTAAGATTTTATTTATTTATTTGAGAGGATGAGAGAGAGAGAGAGATAGCAAGACTTACAACACCTAACCTCAGTAGCTGGGGAAGCCCCATGGAAACAGCCAGGCTGAAGTCCTGATTGAGAGGTCTGGGGAGAGCATCCTCCCCTTAGGTGAGACTGCCAACTGACCATCCCCATAAGGGCTATATTCATGGATCAAATAACAGGGTTTGAAATTAAACATTTGCTCACCTGCATGCAGTTTGGAGTGAGTTGCATTTCCATGTTATCATGTTTCTATATTTTCAAGGAGCCTGGGCTATGTGCGTCTGCCTTCCCCCCCCCGGATTTCATTTTGGGGGCCAACCCAGCCTGGAGCAGGGATATTTGTAGCTCTTGGCATCTAGAACAGAAGGGCCTGTTGGAGGCCAGATAATATATTTAAACTATTAGACTCCCAAGGTTATTCACACAGCATGAGTCTCAGGCAAACATTCTTTAACCTGCCTGTGTATATGCAGGTCCAGGTTGTCAGTTATGTGAGATAAATCACAAAAATATCTATCCATACAGAACACAGCAAGAGTGGATAACAAAACAAGACCAAGCTATCTAAGAGAGAATAAATGAAGATTCAGAAATTAAAAGTAAAGTGATAGAGAAAAACATGTCCTGCTAACACTAATGAAAAGAGAGCTAAAGTACTTATATTAATTTCAGACAAAGCAGACTTCAGAAAAAGGAAAGAATCAAGGGTAAATAACATCATGATAGATGTTTATGTTTTATTTATCATGATAGAGGAGTTAATCCTTCAAGAAGACCAAAAAAAAAAAAAAAAGAAGAAAAAAGAAAAAACTAAAAAACTTTGAATGTGTATGTGCCTAACAGAAGAACAAGATATGAGGCAAAAACTGATAGAACTACAAAGAGAAGTAGACATATTCACTATTATGTTTGGAAAATTCAATATCTTTCTGTTTGTAATTGAAAGATCCAGGAAGCAAAAAATCAGTAAGGATATAGTTGAACCAAACAGCACCATCAATCAACTGGATCTAATCCACATTTAAAGAATATTTTGTCTTTTTTTTTTAAGATTTCATTTATTTGACAGAGAGAGAGACAGCGAGAGAGGGAACACAAGCAGGGGGAGTGGGGGGAGGGAGAAGCAGGCTTCCTGCGGAGCAGGGAAAATACTATACCTGGCAAAGCTGTCCCTCATAAATGAAGAATAAATAAAGATACTCCAAGAAAAATAAAAGCTGAGGGAGTCATCACTAAAATGCTTTACAAGAAATGCTAATGGGCACCCCACAGAATGGGAGATGATATTTGCAAATGGCACTACAGGTAAAGGGCTGATATCCAAGATCTATAAAGAACTTTTCAAACTCAACACTCAAAAAACAAATAACCCAGTAAAAAAATAGGCAGAAGACATGAACAGACAGTTCTCCAAAGAAGATATACAAATGGCTAACAGACATATGAAAAAATGCTCAACATCACTTGTCATCAGGGAAATACAAATCAAAACCACAATGAGATACCACCTTACACCAGTTAGAATGGTCAAGATTAACAAGACAGAAAACAACAAATGTTGGTGAGGATGTGGAGAAAGGGGAACCTTTTTACTCTGTTGCAGGGAATGCAAGCTGGTACAGCCACTCTGGAAAACAGTATGGAGGTTCCTCACGAAGTTAAAAATAAAGCTACCTTAACACCCAGCAATTGCATTACTAAGTATTTACCCCAAAGATACAGATATAGGGAAAAGAAGGGTCACATGCACCCCAATGTTCATAGTAGCAATATCCACAATAACCAAACTGTGGAAGGAGCCAAGATGCCCTTCAACAGATGAATGGATAAAGAAGCTGTGGTACATATATACAATGGAATATTATTCAGCCATCAGAAAGGATGAATACCCACCATTTGCATCAATATGGATGGAACTGGAGGGGATTATGCTAAATGAAGTAAGTCAAGCAGAGAAAGACAATTATCATATAGTTTCACTCATATGTGAAACATAAGTAATAGCACGGAAGACTACAGGGGAAGGGAGGGAAATCAGAGAGGGAGATGAACCATGAGAGACTATGGACCCCGGGAAATGAAATGAGGGTCTCAGAAGGGAGGGAGTAACAGGGTGATGGGTATTAAGGAGGGCACGTGTTGTGATGTGCACTGGATTTTATACATAACTAATGAATCATTGAACACCACATCAAAAACTAATGATGTACTATACAGTGGCTAACTAAACATAATAAAAAAAAAGAAAGAAATGCTAACGGGAGTACAATTTGAAACAAAGGAATGTTAAGTACATACAAACATAAAAGCTTAAAACTCACTGTAAAGGTAAATATGTAGTCAAATTCAGAATACTCTAATACTGTGATAGTTGTGCATCAATTACTTTTAATTCTAGTATAAAACTTAAAAGAAAGAAGTATTAAAATAACTATAGCTACAATAGTTTCTTAAAGTTATTGGAATATGCTCATGAAAGTATGAAGGCTGAGGGGCACCTGGGTGGCTCAGTCAATTAAGCGTCTGCCTTGGGCTCAGGTCATGATCCTGGGGTCCTGGGATCGAGCCCCGCAATGTGCTCCCTGCTCAGCAGAGAGCCTGCTTCTCCCTCTCCTTCTGCTGCTCCTCTTGTTTGTGCACTCTCTCTCTCAATCTCTGTCAAATAAATAAATAAAATCTTAAAAAAAAAAAAAGTATGAAGGCTGAGAAGTCCCTAAGTCCTCTGTTTGCAAGTGGAGAACCAGGAAAGCTTGTGATATAATTTAGTCCAAATCTGAAGGCCTGGGAACCAGGAGCTCTAATGTCTGAGAGCAGGAAAGGATGGCAGTCCCATCTCAAGAAGAGAGAGAAAATTTGCCTTTACTTTGCTTTTTTGTTCCATTTGAGCCCTCCACAGATCGTATGATGACTGCCCACATTGATGAGGTTGAATCTTTTTATTCAGTCTACTGATCAAATGCTAATTTCTTCTAGAAACACCCTCACAGACACACCCAGAAATAATGTTTTACTAACTAACCAGTCAGGTTGAGACATAAAATTAACTATTATAGTATTATTTCTTTAAGTGTTCTGTAGAATTTGTCATTAAAATAATTTTAGCCTGGAATTTTATACTTTGGAAGGTTTTTAACTATAATCTCAATTTTCAAAACAGTTTCAGGACTATTCATGGTTATCAATTTCTTTATTAATGAGTTTTGGTAATTTATGTCTGTATTAGTTTTCTACTGCTACCATAACAAATCACCACTCTCTTAGTGTCTTTATTATCTTACACTTTTGAAGATCAGAAGTATGACATTTGTCTTGTCAGGCTAAAATTAACATGTTGGCAGGGCTGTGTTTTTTTCTGGAGGCTCTAGGGGACAATTTTTTTTTTTTTTTTACTCTTTTCAGCTTCTAGAGGACATTTGCCTTTCTTGGTTTGTGGTCGTCCTCCTCTGTCTTCAAATCCAGCTATGTCAACTCTCTCTCTGAACCTTCTTTTATGATTACATCTTGTATACATTTTCTATTGCTGCTACAACAAATTTACCACAAACTTAGTAACTTCAAACAAGATAAATCTATTATCTCATAGTTCTGGAAGTTAGAAGATAAAAATGCATCTTAAGAGTTGCATTCTTTTTAGAGGCTATGAAGGATAGCCTATTTTCTTACCTTTTCCAACTTTCTAGAGTTTGTTTGTTTGTTTGTTTGTTTTTTGGCTTATAGTTCTGCATCATTCCAACCTCTGTTCCACTGTTACCTCTCCTCCTGTAACTCTTAACTGCCCCCCCACCTCCCTCTTATAAGGATCCCTGCAATTACATTGGGCTCACATGGAAAATCAAGGATAATCTCCCATGTCAAATCCTTAAATTAATCACATTATTAAAGTTCCAGAGATTAGGGTATGTACATCTTGGTGGGGGTAGGGGGGAGCACTATTGTGCCTACTCCACATTCCTTTCTGACTTAACCAGGAAAGATTCTCTGCTCTTAAGGACTCATGTGATTAGGTTGGGCCCACCCATATAATCCAAAATAATCTCATCTCAAGGTCCCTAACTTTAATCACATCTTCAAACTCTTTGCCAAGTAAAATAATATATTCATGACTTCTGGGGATTGTAGTATAGACTTTTTCATGATCCATTATTCTAACTACCACAGTATATTTAGAGGAATTGGCCCATTTCACTTGGGTTATCAAATTTATTATTATGAAATTGTTCATAGTAATCCCTTTTTATAATCCCTTATCCTTATTATCCTTTAATGTCTGGTAGTATCCACTTTTTAATTATTGATAGTAGTAATTAATTATGTCTTCTGTCTTTATATCTTGGTCACTCTGGTTAAAGATTTATCAATTCTATTAATCTTTTTGAATAAACATCTTTTGTGTTCTTTAATTTAACTTCTAGTTTTTTTGTTTTCAATTGATTTATGCTCTAACCTTTATTATTTACTTTGTTTTTTTATCTTTATTTTAATTTTCTCCTTTTCTCTATTTACTTAAAGTGGTTCTTGATTTTAGATTATTATTTTTTCTTTTCTACTACAAGCATTAATTGTTTTAAATTTCCCCTAAGCACCACTTCAGTAGCATTCTACAAATTTTGATATGATGTATTTCCATTTTCATTGAGCTCAAAATATGTTTAATTATCCCTTAGATTTCTTCTTTGATATATGGATTATTTTGATGTGTGGCTTAATTTTTAAATATTTGGGGACTATATAGATAGATTTTTGGACATTTTTAAAAGATTTTATTTATTCATTTTAGAGGGAGAGAGAGCAAGCAAGTGGGGAGGGGCAGAGAGAGGGAGAAAGAATCTGAAACAGACTCCACACTGAGTACAGAGCCTGATGCAAGGCTCAATTCCACAACATTTTTGTTATTTATTTTTAGTTTACTTCTGGTCCTAGAATATATTTTGTATGGTTTTAATTTATTTGAATTTCTTAAAGTTTCTTTTATGATCCAGAATATACTCTATCTATGTAAGTGTTCTGTGTGCATTTGAGAAGAATATGAATTCTGCTGTTTGGTAGAATGTTCTATAAATGTAAATGATAGCATTGTTCATGTCACTTCTATTATTGTTTTACTGTCTAATTATTATATTGATACATTAGAAAGAATTGTTGAAGTGTGCAATTTTAATTATAGATTTGTCTTTTTCTCTTTCAACTCTCTACATTTTTGCTTCATGTATTTTGAGGCTCTCTTGTTTGAGGCATAATATTTAGGACTGATATGTCTTCTTATTGAATTGACTCTTTCATCATTATCTAACATTCTTGTTCATACCTAATAATATTCCTTGCTCTGAACTCCTAAGTATACAGTTTTTGCTGTTTTTTCTTTTGCAGATAGAGACTTTTCTTTCACAGGAGGGTTAGGACAGATGGATTTGGGTGGAATTTTATCTGAGGCTGCTTTTCCATTCCCTTGGCCAGCACCATGAATTTTTTTTAGCTGAATCTTCTTACAGTCTTATATGGTATCCAGTGGCATCTTCTCCTGGTAAGCCAAGGTTAGCACCTGGTTTCTTAGGGTAAGTGCCAATCTCTCCCTAGATTTTTGGTTAATTGTTTGACCTTTGGCTTTCTCTGATTGGTTCAAGAAAGTCTTTACTTTTAAGTGTCACCAGCATTTTCTTTTTGTAAGCATGAAAGTGATGTTTTTAGCTCTCTATATCTCTGAGGAGAAATTAAAAGTGGTATCCACCACATTATACTTATCTATATTTCAAGTAGAGACCCCTAAATTGTCTCTAAATTTGTAATAGACAAACGATACTGCAATAAATATCATCTTATATATTCTCCTATAGTACTGTATGATCATTTTCCTGCGTTATAGATCCTGGAGATGGATTACTGAGGCACAGTCTATGTGTTTAATTAATTTGGCCAATTGCTGCCACATGGCTGCCACATGCCAGAACGGCTGCACATGTCTACATGTTCATCAATGGTGAATGCAATATATGTTTCCCATATCCCTGAAAATATTGTAACATTATAAAATTTTAGAATTTTTGCAAATATGAATATAAAGTGTCATAGCATTATTTTGGTGTACATTTCTCTGATTACTAATTATTTTGAGCATGTTTGTCTATATTATTTACTGGCATTTCCTTTCCCTAATTTGTCTATTCTTGTCCTTTGCCCATTTTCATTGTTTTATTTTTCTTGTTGATTTTGTAAGTGATTTAATTGTTTATTTGTCCCTCATCTTATAAATACTGTGAATATTTTCCACCAATAAATTGGAGTCATTCACTACATAAAAATCCTTAATCTTGATATAGTCAACCATTAAATTCTGTCTTACAGTTTTTATTTTGGGTATCCTAAGATTTTTTTTTTTTTATTTACACTTAACCTACAGATATAATAAGAATTTTTAATTACTTTCTGCATTATTTCAAATATTGACACCAACCTTTGATTTTGTAGATATTCAAACATGTAAATTCACCTCATTTTTCAGACTTAGAGAAAAGAGAGTACTTTCTTTTTTTATTCTTTTTTATAATTTAAATACAATTAGTCATATCATACATATCATTCATTATTTTCAGATGTACTGCTCAATAATTCATAAGTTGTGTATAACATCCAGTGCTCATCCTTAATGCCCATCACCCAGTTGCCCCATCCCCACACCCACCTCTCCTTCCACAACCCTCAGTTTGTTTCTCAGAGTCAAGAGTCTCATGGTTTGTCTCCCTCTCTGATTTCTTCCCATTCAGTTTTCCCTCTCTTCCCCTATGATCCTCTGCACTATTTCTTATATTCCACGAAGGAGTGAAACCATATTGTAATTGTCTTTCTATGATTGACTTATTTCACTTAACATAATACCCTCTAGTTCCATCCATGTTGATGTAAATGGTAAGTATTCATCCTTTCTGATGGGTGAGTAATATTCCATTATATATATAAACCACAACTCCTTCCATGGCTATTGTAGACGTTGCTGCTATGAACATTGGGGTGCATGTGACCCTTCTTTTCACTATATCTGTATCTTTGAGGTAAATACTTAGTAGTGCAATTGCTGGGTCATAGGATAGCTCCATTTTTAAATTTTTGAGGAATCTCCACACTGTTTTCCAGAGTGATTGTATTAGCTTGCATTCCCACCAAAGGTGTAAGAGTGTTGCCCTTTCTCCACATCCTCGCCAACATTTGTTGTTCCCTGTATTGTTAATGTTAACCATTCTGACTCGTGTGATGTAGTATCTCATTGTGGTTATGATTTGTATTTCCCTGATGACAAGTGATGTGGAGGATTTTTTTTTTTTAAGATTTTATTTATTTATTTATAGGACAGAGAGAGACACAGTGAGAGAGGGAACACAAGCAGGGGAGTGGGAGAGGGAGAAGCGGGCTTCCTGCTGAGCAGGGAGCCCGATGTGGGGCTCGATCCCAGGACCCTGGGATAATGATCTGAGCCAAAGGCAGATGCTTAATGACTGAGCCACCCAGGCGCCCGATGTGGAGGATTTTTTCATATCTGTTGGCTATTTGTATGTCTTCTTTGGAGCAATATCTGTTCATGTCTTCTGCCCATTTCTTGACTGGATTATTTGGGTTTTGGGTGTTGAGTTTGGTAAGTTCTTTATAGATCTTAGATAACAGCCCTTTATCTGTAATGCCATTTGCAAATATATTCTACCATTCTGTAGGTTGCCTTTTAGTTTTGTTGACTGTTTCCTTTGCTGTGAAGAAACTTTTTATCTTGATGAAGTCCCAATAGTTCATTTTTGCTTTTGTTTCTCTTGCCTTTGGAGATGTGTCTTGCAAGAAGTTGATGCAGCTGAGGTCGAAGAAGTTGCTGTCTGTGTTCTCTTCTAGGATTTTGATGGATTCCTGCCTCACATTTAGGTGTTTCATCAGGTTTGAGTCTATTTTTGTATATGGTATAAGAAAATGATCCAGTTTCATTCTTCTACATATGGCTGTCCAATTTTTCTAACACTATTAGTGAAGAGACTGTCTTTTTTTCCATTGGATATTCTTTCCTGCTTTGTTGAAGATTAGTTGATCATAGAGTTGAGCCATTGATCTATGTGTCTGTTTTTGTGCCCATACCATGCTGTCTTGATGATCACAGCTTGTAATATACCTTGAAGTCAGGCATTGTGATATCCCCAGCTTTGGTTTTCCTTTTCAACACTCTTCTGGCTATTTGGGGTCTTTTCTGGTTTCATGCAAATTTTAGGATTCTTTTTTTCCAGCTCTGTAAAAAATTCTGATGGCATTTTGATAGGGATTGCATTGAATGTGTAGATGACTTTGGGTAGCATAGCCATTTTAACAACATTTATTCTTCCAATCCATGAGCATGGAATGTTTTTCCATCTCTTTGTGTATTCCTTAAGTTCTTTCATAAGTGTTCTGTAGTTTTTAGAGTACGGACACTTTACCTCTTTGGTTAGGTATATTCCAAGGTATCTTATGGTTTTCGGTACAATTGTAAATGGGATCAATTCCTTAATTTATCTTTCTTCAGTCACATTGTAATTATATAGAAATGCAACTGATTTCTCTGCATTGATTTTGTATCCTGCCACGTTGCTGAATTGCTATACGAGTTCTAGCAATTTGGGGGTGGAGTCTTTTGTGTTTTCCACATAAGGTATCATGTCATCTGTGAAGAGTGAGAGTTTGTCTTCTTTGCCAATTTGGATGTCTTTTATTTCTTTTCATTGTCTGATTGCTGAGGCTAGAACGTCTACTACTATATTGAACAACAGGGGTGAGGGTGGGCATCCCTGTCGTGTTCCCAACCTTAGGCAAAAAGCTCTCAGTTTTTCTCCATTGAGAATGATATTCGCTGTGGTCTTTTCATAGATGGCCTTTATGATATTGATGTATGTTCCCTCTATCCTTACACTTTGAAGAGTTTTAATCCAGAAAGGATGCTGCATTTTGTCAAATGTTTTTTTGCATCTATTGATAGGATCCTATGGTTCTTGTCTTTTCTTTTGTTAATGTGATGTATCACTTTGATTGATTTGCAAATATCAAAGCACCCTCTGAATGAATGTTGAACCATATCTTCCTTTCAATGTGTTCTTCTTTATTTATTCATCACTTTCTATTTATGGTTTACTTCAGTTACCTCATTTAGATTCTGAATTCACTCCCTACTCCTGAAAACATTTACTGGATTGAATTTTGCTCAATGAGAAGTTGAATAGCTACTCTTTCTGTGTATTATTCTGGAATTTTTCTAAATCTATGAAGCTGCTATCATCAGTGTCCAAACTTGTAGTTATTCAAAATCAGTTCTGAAAAGTTTAATAATTTTCAATTTGTCAAACAGTGAACAACACATCCTTTCAGGTTTCTTTACTCTGATATCTTAAGCCCTATAGGTATTGAAGTGAATCAGAATTCCTTTGGATATGACCTTTGTAGGATTTTAGTGGGGAGAGTAAGTCTTCATAGTGATGTCTTCTGTCCTGTCACTTCTCAAAGCTCAGATTGCCAGTAGCCATTTCAGTTTGTCTGTGATGATGAAGCAAGCCACTAACAGTCTGTCATTTCAATTTTTCACACATTTTATTTTTGTAACAGTTTTTGCCATTTCAATTTTTCACATTCTATCTCTCTCTTTCTCTTTCTTCACTTGCCCTTGCTCTTTTTTTTTTCTTTCTTTCTTTCTTTCTTTCTTTCTTTCTTTCTTTCTTTCTTTCTTTCTTCTTTCTTTCTTTCTTTCTTCTTTCTCGTGAGTGATCTCTGTGAGTGAAAATTACTCTCAGCAGCCAACTGCCATAGTCCACTTGGTTGTAAGAAAGCATAGCTTTAGAACTGTCAAACAAAATGAAAATGAACCAAATCACAAAGGAACCAACTGGTTAATATTAGGCTTGTAGATCCCACCTTGGCTATGTCAAGCTGTTACAGTTCATCAGAAAAGCCTGAGGTAGGAAGACATTTTGCCTCCATTTTTGCAGCCACTTTCACAGGAACATCATCTATCAAAAAAATGTTTACTGAAGCTGTGTAAGGGATGATTACCAAAGAACTTTCAAGATCAAGTCAGTTTGCCTGTTCCTTTGACATCTGTGCAAAGGCATAGTTACCATGATGATAAGAAGACAGAATTTGTAGCAGATGCTATGAATGTACCTGTTTTGAGTTTTATGACTTTCCCATGATGCCCAAAACCATATCCTCTCAACCTCTGGAGAGGTAGTGGGAATAGTGACTATCATAACTTTGCCCCAAAGAGTGTTTCTTCAGTGTGGGTCAAGAAGAATAGGTGAAATGAAAACAATAGACTTCCCTTTGCATCCTGTCAGTAAAACTATAATTGACAATGCTGTGAAAACTACCTGTCTCTTAGGTGGAAAACATTTCCAAAATAAAACCTATACTTTTCAGGCAGTACTATTTCCTATAAGGGCAACTAGTCTATTGAGCCTGCTTTGTTCATTTTTGTTTTATGGTGGAGTAGGATAATGGAAATATAACTCTTGAGCCCAGCCTTGTAACATGCTGAGCCAGCTTCTCACAGGGCCTAAGCTACTCCTAGGTATGTGGTAGATTAAGCACTTACTTTTTTTCAGGCCTCCAAGCTCTGCTGACATGGCTGTTTAATAAGTCCTTCCTTGGGAACCTAAAAATGGGAACTCCTGATATACTGCCTAACAGTGCATTTTAGGCCCCAGGAGAATCTACCTTTTTTCCCCCTTGCCATAAGAGAGATAAATTAAAACAAATAGTTCTTCAAATTTATTTCAGTCCTAAATGCTAACCCCTGGGATGTGCAGAGATTATATTCACATTCAGACAAACTAATCACAATCAACAGTTCCTCTTATTACTTTTGATCCTTAGCTGGCTTTCCTGCTGTGGGCTCAGCCCTAATCCATACAATGTGACCCTTTGCCTTTGTAGCTCCTGTTGTTCTGTAAGGGAGATGAAGTCACCAACACTGCACTGCAGGAATTTCTGTTCCATGTGGAGAAGTGCCTTTGCTGTAAGATCCTTCTAATATTTTACTTCAGTGGGAGGGAGAAAGAATCAGTGATAATTTTTGTGACACTATGAATTTGCTAATAGCCTAATGAAAGTTAAAAGAAAAGTATAATAATTAAGGGAATTATAAGTTTGAATAGAAAAAAGAATTGAAGGAGTGAAATATTTTGGTTTGGATAAATGAAGTTTCTTTACTTAGAAGTGGAAATAAAATTTTACAATCCTTGAAGAAGATGTGTCTATTCAAAGTGGATTTTGCTAGCAGAATTGAAAAAAACATTGAAGTTGACTAGTGGTGTATATCAGCATCTTTAATTTTAGTTAGTGGAAAGAACACAACCCTAGATTTAAGGATCTGAGTTTTTACTTAGTTTTTTCTTTTTTTTTTTTTCTTTTTCTTTATTGCTAGCTATGTGATCTCTTCTCAATCACTCACTTCTTCCTTTCTGGGCCTCTGTTATTATGCATAAAATAAGGAATTTGAGGATGATTTCATAGGTCACTTTATGTTTTACCATATGGCAATTCTGTAATATGTGAATTTTTTTTTATTGTGGTCATTATTGCTGACCACCAATTATTCTTAGTACTCTGTCTTCTAGGATTTTTCCAACATTCTTGTAGTTGAGTGGAACCCTGTGATTAGTTTTTGTAAATTAGAGCTTCTGTAAAAATTTCTGTAAACTGAAGTGATATGTGTCACTTCTGAGTCAGAGTATCCATTTGCCAGTGTCAGATCCTCCATAAATATCTTTCTCTTTGACTATTAGAAAACTCAAGATTAAGGCTACACTGTCAGCTTCGGTCTTGGAGGTATTACAATGAATTGTACATGACGGCTACACAATAGACATGTAACATGAGTGAACAATAAACATTTATGTTGCTAACACACTGAGTTTTGGGTCTTGTTTGGTATTGCAGCATAATCTAGCTTGTCTTTACTGATATAACTGTCTCCCATGTTAAACTATAAATCTTCTAATAAGAGTATGGTGTTGCTTACAATCTTTGCAGATTTTCACCCTGCAACTGAGATGTTAAACAATGTCTTTATTGACTTTTCAGGAGAATTTTTTGACAGTAACTGAGGCATAATAGAGAAAGAGGAGGTAAGAATTATTTTTAAACTGTCTTAGGTCTAATAAAATTAGTGGGTCTATAATACATAGGTCTCAATTAAGCAAAAATTTTTAAAAAAGTTAATACATTTGAACATTGAATGATATAATATTTTATTTCTAGTTATACTAAACACACAGATGCAATTAATAGTTGATGTTCTTTAGTAATTTACACATTTTGGTTAAAATAAATCAACTGTTTTATAAGGTAATAGGCAGCATAGAGATTTAATAATGCAAAATGCACCTACTATGTGCTAACATATGTTAAGATGCTGTAGATACATTAACAAGTGAGGTATATTCTGTCACTACAGAGTTCATAATTAAGCAGTTTAAAAGGTATGTAGAAATATGTGAAAGATAGTTAGATACCCTATGTCTATTCAATGAAAAGTAATGCCAAAGATTAATTTTACAAATTGTAGCAATCGACCAGTGATTAAGCCAATACAATGGTAGGCAACTAGCTTGATTTTTCCTCCACAGGAGATTAATTCACTGTATTGCTTCATCAACCATTTTTTAATATAAAATTGATTGCAAAATTTAAAATAGGAAAAATGAAATCAACATGTCCAGCAATAGAGAACAAATTAAATTAAAGCAACTGAACATATATAGAGGTATGTTTATTGACATAGATGTTTATATATTAATTGAAAAATCTAAGGAACAATGTTATGCACAGTATTATACTAATTCTGTAAAAAAAAAAAAAAAGGTACATGTATTCAAAGAAAATTCTGGAACAATGCCAAATATCATCTGTGATTAATTCTCTGTGGAGACTTTATGGTTGAGTCTTACATTCCCATTTTATGTATTTTTACATAATGAGGTATTCAGTCATTTGAAAAAAATCTACTTGTGTATTGTTTGTATAACAGTAATATAATAATAATAATCTACTTATCCATCATGTCTAATGTCCGATAATCTCCTTCTATCCAATGTTTCCTTCAGCAGCTTTTATTTCTTGGACTGGTATGGGGAAATCAAATTTGATTCCTCATCCTGGTTCCAGGTCTTCCACAAAAGCTCTTCCATAAAACTCCTGTAGATAATGTCCAGTCTTTGTATTTTTTTGACAAATATTTAGTGTGTACCTACTATTCAGTATTCAGGCCCTAATTTAGGCATTGGGAATAAAAGCTATTTCAGCTTGGTTAAGATCACCAGTTTCACTACTTGATTGCCTGTTCTGACACTTAGTAGCTTTGTGATTTGCACAAGTTACAACCAGTATGTTTTTAGTGTCATTAGACATAGCTTTATTTTTTACCCTTGATGCAATAACATTTTTTTTTTTCTTAAAAGTCTCACATTACCACTGGACTTTCATCAAGATTTGGTTTCACCAAATACCACATCTGAGGAGATGACTATAATCCCAGTAAGGCATGTTATCATGAAGAAGTAACTTAACCTATACTGGCTTTAGTTTTTCAAATTGTAAAATGAGGATGTTGGAGTATTTAGTCTTTAAGGATCTTTTAATTCTAAAATCCTATGATTATAAAGTTCTGTTTATCCTTTCAGTGGAGGGAAAGTAAATAAGACCCTGGACTAATTGAGAAGGAGAAAATAAATCTTTATTTGTCAATAATCCCTTGAGTGATTCTTGATAATTACACACTATAGAGTGAGGATTTGTGGATTATCCACTGCACATTTGCAAATCACGGCCTGTTTAACTCCTTGTTACATCTCAGTATTCTGAATCAGTTGCCATTATTATCTATCTAGGAAATTCCCACAAGATAACACTGTACCAAATATAATCAAGAAGAGGAACTTCTAAGCAAACACACACACACACACACATTCACACGCACACACACAAACAATCTAAAGGATTTGGGGTAATCTGCCTTACTGTTTCTTTTGTTCATATAATGCTTTAATAATTTACAGTTTTATTCCATAGAATTTCTTGTAATTGATCACTTCTAAGAAAATCTGTGTTTGAATAAGCAAATAGACATTTGTTTATATCAATCTGTCCCTCCCTTTAGAATCTGGTCAAAATCTCAACACAATCATTTAAGTCCTAGTGAATGAAATTGGTTGATTTTTGAAAGCCTGCTGTGCCACCCTGTGGATAAATGATGGCATCAGTGGACTATGTGAGAGTATTTCATAAACTATTCAGGAAATATGTTGAAATGTGAATCCTTTTAACTTGTGAAGTTTTAATTCAAGGTTTTGTTTCCCAGGCCAAATATAAGATCAGAATAAATGTCACAATGTCCTGATTTGTCTTCTTAAAATAATAATTGAAGAATAGACCATTTGCTACTAATATCTTATGCTGGGTAGTAATATAAAATGCACACCCCTAAAAATTACCACATCAAGCGTTTCCACTTTAATAGTATACAAAGAGTGCCATTTGGAGCAGCTGAGATTCAGTGACAGATTTGTGACTACTGGTTCCTGTTATCCCTATGTGAGCTATCAGTAATTCCTACAAATAACTAAAATTTTCTTGCTTTGAGGATAATTAAGTAATATACATATAATTATTTGGTAGAGGTTTTAAAATCAAACTCAAACTATTTACAGTGGACTGGTACATTCCATATCCTGAATGATGTTCCCACTGAAACACCTAAAAATGTTGAATAAAAAAAAACTAATGATTCAATAAATTGGAAAGTAAGAGATGCTCTGAGATCAGGCAGTAAGTGAAAATGGGACTCACAGAAAGGATATCTGGGCCTTAAAGTTAACTTGCACCTTAGAGATATTTCTAAACCTAAAATCTTTGACTTTCATGTTTTCTTAGGATAAGACATAAGGGTGGGAGGCTGAAAACAAACAGAGAGTCTGTCAAAGTTAGAAATTTTAATCAGATACTCCAGGGAGAGAAAAAGAGATAACAATGTATTAAAGGTTAAAACCTAATGGATATAATAATACCAGAATGAATTAGCTATGGGTTATATGAAGACTATATTTTGTTTGTAAATTTTCTATAAATCTAAAACTATTCTAAAATAAAATATTTACAAAAAAACAGTGGGCAATTAAAGCATAATAGAAATGGCTGATATAAGAATAAGTGAATTAGAAGACTGATCTACAAGAATTATGTAGAACAGATATGGAGAAATAAAAAGGTAAAAGAAAATGAGCAATATTTTAAGAGATGTGGTGGATAGTGGGAGAAGCTTGAAAATTTGTCAGTTTGGAAATTTGAAAAGGAAGAGTAGTAATAATGGGAAAAAGCATATATTTGTATAAAAAATGTTATTGAATTTATGAAAGCAGTACACTGATTCAGGAAACCAAATAAATCCCACACAGGTTAAATAAAAAAAAATGATCTGGATCTATATACATTATGTTAAAGCTGCAGATAACCAAATGCAAAGGCTTAAAAGTAACCAGAAATAAGAAGTAGATTACATTCAAAGAAAAAAAATGATAATGTGAAAGATGATAACATTTTCAGTGGAAAAACATAAGAGAATGAAATAATAGCTTCAATGAATAAGTAAAAACAAAAGAAACAGAAACAATGACAAAACAAATAATAAAATATCAACAAATATATAGCTATCACTAATTACTCTAAATGTAAATGGAATGAATGTTCCCATCAAAAGACATAGGGTGACCTTCAACGCCATCCCGATCAAAATACCAATGGCATTTTTCAAAGTGTTGGAACAAACAATCTTAAAATTTGTATGGAATCAGAAAAGACCCCGAATCACCAAGGAAATGTTGAAAAGGAAAAACAAAGCTAGGGGCATCACATTGCCTGATTTCAAGCTATATTACAAAGCTGTGATCACCAAGACAGCATGGTACTGGCACAAAAACAGACATATAGACCAATGGAACAGAATAGAGAGCCCAGATATGGACCCTCAACTCTATGGTCAAACAATCTTCAACAAAGCAGAAAAAACATGCAATGGAAAAAAGACAGTCTCTTCAGTAAATGGTGCTGGGAAAATTGGACAGCCACATGCAGAAGAATGAAACTGGACCATTCTCTTACACCATAAACAAAGCTAAACTCAAAATGAATGAAAGACCTCAATGTGAGACAGGAATACATCAAAATCCTAGAGAAGAACATAGTCAGTAACCTCTTAGACATCAGCCACAGTAACTTCTTTCAAGACACATCTCCAAAGGCAAGGGAAACAAAAGCAAAAATGAACTTTTGGGACTTCATCAAGATAAAAACTTCTCCACAGCAAAGGAAACAGTCAACAAAACAAAGAGGCAACCCACAGAATGGGAGAAGATATTTGCAAATGACACTACAGATAAAGGGCTGATATCCAAGATCTATAAAGAACTTCTCAAACTCAACACCCAAAAAACAATAATCAAATCAGAAAATGGGCAGAAGACATGACTAGACACTTCTCCAAAAAAGACATACAAATGGCTAACAGACACATGAAAAAACGTTCATCATCTTTAGCCATCAGGGAGATTTAAATCATAACCACATTGAGATACCACCTTACACCAGTTAGAATGGCAAAACATTGACACAGCAAGAAACAACAAATGTTGGAGAGGTTGTGGAGAAAGGGGAACCCTCTTACACTGTTGGTGGGCATGCAAGTTGGTACAGCCACTTTGGAAAACAGTGTGGAGGTTCCTCAAAAAATTAAAAATAGAGCTACCTTATGACCCAGCAATTGCACTCCAAAGACACAGATGTAGTGAAAAGAAGGGCCATATGCACCCCAATGTTCATAGCAGCAATGTCCACAATAACCAAACTGTGGAAGGAGCCAAGCTGCCCTTCAACAAATGAATGGATAAAGAAGATGTAGTCCCTATATACAATGGAATATTACTCAGCCATCAGAAAGGATGAATACACAACTTTTACAGCAACATGGATGGGACTGGAGGAGATTATGCTACGTGAAATAAGTCAAGCAGAGAAAGTCAATTATCATATGGTTTCACTTATTTGTTGGACATAAGGAATAGTATGGAGGACATTAGGAGAAGGAAGGGGAAAAATGAAGGGGGGGGAATCGGAGGGGGAGACAAACCATGAGAGACTATGGACTCTGAGAAACAAACAGGATTTTAGAGGAGGGGGTGGGGAGATGGGTTAGCCCAGTGATGGGTCTTAAGGAGGGCATGTATTGCATGGAGCACTGGGTGTTATATGCAAACAATGAATCATGAATCACTACATCAAAAACTGATAATGTGTTGTATGGTGACTAACATAACATAATGAAAAAAAAAAGACATAGGGTGTCAGAATGGAAAAAAAAACAAAAAAACCAAGGCCCTTGTATAAGCTGCCTACAAGAGAATAATTTTAGACCTAAAGACACCTGCAGATTGAAAGTGAGGGGATAGAGAACCATTTATCATGCTAATGGTTGTCAAAAAAAAGCCAGAGTAGCCATACTTATATCAGACAGACTGGACCTTAAGACAAACTAAACAAAAGACTATAAAAAGTGATGAATAAGGACACTATATCATAATAAAGTGTTCTATCCAAGATGAAGTTCTAACAATTGTAGATATTTATGGCCCCAACTTAGGAACACCCAAATATATAAAACAATTAATTAGAAACATAATTGGAACTAATTGATAATATACAATGATAATAGATGACTTTAACACCACACTTTCAGCAATGGACAAATCATCTAAACAGAAAATCAACAAGGAAGAAAATGGCTTTGAATGAAACCCTAGACCATATGGACTTAACAGATATGTACAGAACATTCCATCATAAGGCACCAGAATACACATTTTTTTCAAGTGCACATGGAACATTCTTAAGAATAGATCACATACAAAAAAAAAAAAAAAATAGATCACATACTAGGTCACAAATCAGGCCTCATGAGTAAAATAGATTGAGATCATACCATGCAACTTTTCTGACCACAACACTATGAAACTTGAAGTCACCACAAGAAACAATTTGGAAAGACTACAAATACATGGAAGTAAACAATAGACTACTAAACAATGAATGGGTCAACCAGGAAAACAAAGAAGAAATTAAAATAAATAAATAAATGGAAACAAATGAAAGTGAAAACACAGCAGTCCAAACCTTTGGATTGCAGCAAAAGAGATTCTAATAGGGAAGTATGTAACAATACAGGCCTACCTTAAGAAGAAAAAAAAATTCTCAAAAAACAACCTAACTTTACAGCTAAAGGAGTTAGAAAAAGAACAATAAAGGAAGCATAAAACCAGCAGAAGGGGAATAATAAAGATTAGAGCAGAAATAAGTGATATGGAAACTGAAAAAAAAAAAAAAAACAGGTCAATGAAACCAGAAGCTATGTCTTTGAAAAAAAATTAATAAAATTAATAAATCCCTAGCCAGATGTATCAAAAATAAAAGTGAAAGGAATCAAATAAATATAATCACAAATCACAACCAACAACACAGATATACAATTATAAGAGAATATTATAAAAAACTGTATGCTGGCAGATTGGACAACCTGGAAGAAATTAATAAATTCTTAGAAACATATAAACTACCAAAACTGAAAAAGGAAGAAATAAAAAACTTTAACAGACTGATAATCAACAAAGAAATTGAACCAGTAAGCAATAGTTTCCCAACCAACAAAAATCCAGGGCCAGATGACTTTAAAGGTAAATTCTACTAAACTTTTATTTTTATTTATTTTTATTTTTTTTACCAAACTTTTAGAGAAGAGTTAATACCTATTGTTCTCAAACTATTACAAAAACCAGAAAAGGAAAGGAAACTTCCAAATTCATTCGACCAGACTAGCATTACCCTAATGCCAAAATCACATAAAATCTCCAATAAAAAAGAGAAATATATGTCAATAAAAAAGAGAAATATTTGTCAATATCTCTAATGAAAACAGATGCAAAAATTCTCAATAAATTCTAGCAAACTGAATCCAACAGTACATTAAAAATATCATTCACTACAATCAAGTAGGATTTATTCTGGGGCTTCAATGTTCGTTTAATATTCAGAAATCAATAAATTTGATACACCACATTATTATAGGAAAGAATAAGAACCATATGATCCTCTCAATAGATACACAAAAAAAAGCATCCGACAAAGTACAGCATCCATTCTTGATAAGAACCTTCAACAAAAGAGGGACAGAGGGAACATACCTCAACATCATAAAGGCTGTATTTGAAAAGCCCACAGCTAATATCAACCTCAATGGGAAAAAATAGAAAGCTATTCCTCTAAAGTCAAGGACATAACAGGGATGTCTACTCTCACCACTGTTATTTAATATATTACAGAATTCTTAGCAATAGCAATCAGACAACAAAAAGAAATGAAATACATCCAAAGTGGCAAGAAGGAAGTCAAACTTTCACTATTTGCAGATGACAAGATACTATATAAAGAAAACCCAAAAGACTCCACCAAAAAATTGCTAGAACTGATACATGAATTCAGTAAAGTTGTGGGATACAAAATCAATGTACAGAAATCTGTTGCATTTCTACACATCAATAATAAAGTAGCAGAAAGATAAATCAAGGAATAGATCCCATTTATAACTGCACTAAAAATCATAAGATACCTAGGAATAAACCTAACCAAAGAGGTAAACAATCTATACTCTGAAAACTATAAAAAATGGATAAAAGAAATTGAAGATGATAGAAAGAAATGGAAAGTCATTCCACGTTCATGGATTGGGAGAACAGATAGTGTTAAAATATCTGTGCTACCAAGAGCAATCTATACATTCAATGCAATCCTAATCAAAATAACATCAATATTTTTCACAGACCTGGAACAAATGATCCTAAAAATTGTTTGGAAGAAGAAAATAACGTAAATAGACAAAGTAATGTTGAAAAAGAAAAGCAAAGCTGGTGGCATCACAATACCTGACTTCAAGCTCTATTACAAAGCTATAAGCAGGGGTGCCTGGGTGGCTCAGTCGTTACGCGTCTGCCTTCAGCTCAGGTCATGATCCCGGGGTCCTGGGATCGAGCCCCACGTCAGGCTCCCTGCTCAGCAGGAAAGCCTGCCTCTCCCTCTCCCACTCCCCCTGCTTGTGTTCCCTCTCTCGCTGTGTCTTTCTCTGTCAAATAAATAAATAAAATCTTTAAAAAAAACCCAAAAATATAAAAAACAACAAAGCTGTAAGCATCAAAACAGTATGTTACTGGCACAAAAATAGACACATAGATCAATGGAACAGAGTAGATTGCACATTAATGGACCCTCAACTCTATGGTCAATTAATCATTGACAAAGCAGGAAAGAATATCCAATGGGAAAAAAGACAGTGTCTTCAACAAATGGTGTTGGGAATACTGGACAGCAACCTTCAGAAGAATGAAAGTAGACCACTTTCTTACACCATCCACAAAAATAAATTCAAAATGGATTAAAGACCTAAATTTGATGAGAATACAGGAAGTAACCTCTTTCACATTGGCTGTAGCAATTTCTTACTAGATATGTCTCCTGAGGCAAAGGAAACAATATCAAAGATAAACTGTTGGGACTTCACCAAAATAAAAAGCTTCTGCACAGGGGTGCCTGGGTGGCTCAGTCAGTTGAGCGTCTGCCTTCAGCTCAGGTCATGATTCTGGAGTTCCAGGATCAAGCCTCACATGGGGCTCCCTGCTCAGTGTCTTATCTCATTTGTGCAATCATCTATTCAATAGATTTGTATTGAATGTTTGCTGTGTTGCCAGGTACTATCCTATGCACCAGGGATACAGCTGTGGACAAAACAGAAAAAAAAAAAATCCATTCAGTCTTGAAATTTAGAATTTAGTAAAGGATGCAGATATTAATAAAATATTCAAATATTAAATTACAACTCTGATGACTGCTCAGGCAAATTGTACACAGTGTTTGGAGAACATATAATGGTAGGATGGCTACTGGACCAAGTGGTCAGAGAGAACTTCTGAATAAGTAACTTACTTTTCAACTGAGATCATAAGAAGTAGTTAAATATACCGGGTATGTCACAAGAGGCTAAGTCTTCCACTCAAAGGGAACACTATATAAAATGTCCTTCACAAAAAGGAGTGTGATGACTATAGAACTGAAAGAAAGTAAATGTGGCTAGAATATAGAATGAGGGTAACCAGGGTTGAAGATGAAGCTGGAGAGATAGGTAAATGCCAGAATATTCAAATTTTTGTAAACCATGTTATAGGTTATAGTCATTATCCTAATTGGATAATATTTGAGGTATTTAAGTATTGAAAGTATGAAGTGCAAATGATAGGTATTCATCCCTTCCGACAGCTGAGTAATATTCCATTGTATATATGAAACACATCTTTATCCATTCATCTGTTGAAGGATAACTCAGCTCCTCCCACAGTTTGGCTATTGTGGACATAGCTGCTATGAACATTGGGGTGCATGTGCCCCTTCTTTTCACTACATCTGTATCTTTTGGATTATGTTAAGTGAAATAAGTGAAGCAGAGAAAGATAATTATAATATGGTTTCACTCATATGTGGAACATAAGGAATAGCGTGGAGTACCACAGGGGAAGGGAGGGAAAACTGAATGGGAAGAAATCAGAGAGGGAGACAAACCATAAGAGACTCTGGACTCCGGGAAACAAACTGCGGGTTACAGAATGGAGGGGGGTGGGTGGATGGGGTAATAAGGTGATGACTATTAAGGAGGGCATGTGATGTGATGAGCACTGGATGTTATATGCAACTAATGAATCATTGAACACTACATCAAAAACTAATGATGTATGATATGTTGGCTAACTGAACATAAAAAAAAGTATGAAGTGTTTAAGTATTGAAATATTTAAAGAGGCATGGTAATGGTCAGTGGTGACATGAACAAGTTTGCATTTTGAAAAGATTATTCTAGCTACCTCCAGAATCTGACAGCTTAGAAGAGGGCAAGAATCTTTTTGTGATAACTTCAGATAAAGAAAGTGCATATTGAAAATGAAATATATATGAGAAATAGAAAATAAAATGAATATGATTTATTGCTGGATTATATATAGGAAGTGAGGAGGAAGGAAGTGTCAAGAATTACTGCTAGGTTTTAAATTGGATGAATAGTAGTGTTATCTACCAAGATAGGGAACATTGGGAGAGGATCTCTTCTGCTTCCCAGGCAGATGGTGGTATGAGTAAAATTTGGGGCCTTTTGAATTTCAGGTTCTTTTTAGTTATCCAAATGTAAGTGTCAGGTAGTTGAAGTATAAGGGTCTGGGGTTCAAAAGCAGGGTGTAGGCTAATATATATGATTCTTGGAGTCAAGGATGGTCATTGATGCCAATAGCATAGATTTCCTTGGGCAAAAATATAGAGTGAGAAGAAATGTACATAAACTTACTAATGACTGCCAGCATTTAGTGACCAAATAGCTATGCTTGAGCCTACACTGAGACTTAAAGGAATGGCTATAAACAAAAGAGGATCAGGAGAGTGTTTAACACGAAAGAAAAGGAGGAGATTGTTATTTTTAACATGATATTTGTAAATACTGTTTATTATATATGTGAAGTCATGACGTATCTGAACAGATTATGTGTTTTTATCAGTGGCTAGGATGACCCATTCTGAGAATTCTCTTTCTGGTCTTAGTGACTGACAAAAATTTGAAGCCGCAACCTGTATATTCTTGTGATTAAATGCATCCCACAATTTTGATCAGGATAATGATTTGTAAAGTCTCTATTACTGCTCTTCCACTGTCATCGTCGCCATCCTCGGCACGACTCATCTCGCTCAGATCTGCCTGGGAGAATCCACCACCATCTGCCACCATGGTGAACTTCACAGTAGACCAGATCCGGGCCATCATGGACAAGAAGGCCAACATCCAAAACATGTCTGTCCTCGCCCACGTGGACCACGGCAAGTCCACACTGATGGACTCGCTGGTGTGCAAGGCCAGCATCATCGCCTCCCCTGGTGCTGGGGAGACCCACTTCACTGACACCTGGAAGGACGAACAGGAGTGCTGCCTCACCATCAAGTCAACGGCTATCTCCCTCTTCTATGAGCTCTTGG
The DNA here is from genome assembly GCF_004348235.1 of Phoca vitulina. Lineage (NCBI taxonomy): Eukaryota > Metazoa > Chordata > Mammalia > Carnivora > Phocidae > Phoca > Phoca vitulina. The sequence continues at coordinate 7,507,057 of NW_022589760.1, forward strand.
AGAATGACTTGAACTTTATCAAGCAGAGCAAGGATGGCTCAGCTTTCTAATCAACCACATTGATTCCCCCGGGCAGGTGGACTTCTCCTCAGAGGTGACTGCTGCCCTCAGTGTCACCAACGGTGCCTTGGTGGTGGTGGACTGTGTGTCTGGTGTGTGCATGCAGACAGAGACAGTGCTGTGGCAGGCCATTGCTGAGAGGATCAAGCCTGTGCTGATGATGAACAAGATGGACCGGGCTCTGCTGGAGCTGCAGCTGGAGCCTGAGGAGCTCTACCAGACCTTCCAGCGCATCGTGGAGAATGTCAATGTCATCATTTCCACCTATGGGTAGGGCAAGAGTGGAGCCATGGGCAACATCATGATCAACCCTGTACTTGGGACTGTCAGCTTTGGGTCTGGACTCCACGGCTGGGCCTTTACCTTGAAGCAGTTTGCAGAGATGTATGTGGCCAAATTTGCTGCCAAGGGCGAGGGCCAGCTGGGGCTTGCTGAGCGGGCCAAGAAAGTGGAGGACATGATGAAGAAGCTGCGGGGTGACCGGTACTTTGATCCAGCTAACGGCAAATACAGCAAGTCAGCCACTAGCCCTAATGGCAAGAAGCTACCATGGATGTTCTGCCAGCTCATCTTGGACCCTATTTTCAAGGTGTTTGATGCTATCATGAATTTCAAGAAAGAGGAGACAGCAAAGCTGATTGAAAAGCTGGATATCAAGCTGGACAGTGAAGACAGAGACAAAGAAGGCAAGGGAAGCACGGGCAAAAATGAACTATTGGGACTTCATCAAGATAAAAAGCTTTTGCACAGTGAAAGAAACAGTCAACAAAACCAACAGACAACTGACAGAATGGGAGAAGATATTTGCAAATGACATATCAGATAAAGGGCTAGTATCCAAAATCTATAAAGAACTTCTTAAACTCAACACCCAAAGAACAAATGATCCAATCAAGACATGGGCAGAAGGCATGAACAGACATTTTTCCAAAGAAGACATCCAAATGGCCAACAGACACATGAAAAAGTGCTCAGCATCACTAGGCAAACCACCTCTAAAGGCTGTGATGCACCTCTGGCTACCTGCCGGGGTCACTTAGCTGCAGATGATCACCATCCATCTGCCTTCTCCCATGACGGCCCAGAAATACCACTGTGAGCTCTTGTATGAGGGGCCCCTGGACGACAAGGCAGCGATGGGCATTAAAAGCTGTGATCCCAAAGGCCCCCTCATGATGTACATTTCCAAAATGGTGTCGACCTCTGACAAAGGTTGGTTCTACACCTTCAGTCGTGTGTTCTCTGGGCTGGTGTCCACTGGCTTGAAGGTCGGGGTCATGGGGCCCAACTACACCCCTGGGAAGAAGGAGGACCTGTACCTGAAACCCATCCAGAGGACAATCCTGATGATGGGCCGTTACATGGAGCCCATTGAAGATGTGTCTTGTGGGAACATTGTGGGTCTGGTGGGCATGGACCAGTTCCTGGTGAAGACTGGCACCATCACTACTTTTGAGCATGCCCACAACATGCGGGTGATGAAGTTCAGCATGAGCCCCGTCTTCCGGGTCACTGTGGAGGCCAAGAATCCCGCTGACCTTCCCAAGCTAGTGGAGGGTCTGAAACGGTTGGCCAAGTCGGACCTAAGGTGCAATGCATTATTGAGGAGTCCGGGAGCACATCATCGCAGGGGCTGGGGAGCTGCACCCGGATATCGTCCTGAAGGACCTGGAGGAGGACCATGCCTGCATTCCATCAAGAAATCTGACCCCGTAGTCTCCTATTGTGAGACTGTCAGTGAGGAGTCGAATGTGCTCTGCCTGTCCAAGTCCCCCAACAAGCACAATCGGCTGTACATGAAGGCACAGCCCTTCCCTGATGGCCTGGCTGAGGACATTGACAAGGGCAAGGTGTCCGCCCGCAAGCAGTGGGCCTGCTATCTGGCTGAGAAGTATGAGTGGGATGTGGCTGAGGCCCGCAAGATCTGGTGCTTTGGGCCCGGCACCGGCCCCAACATCCTTACTGACATCACCAAACGTGTGCAGTACCTCAACGAGATCAAGGATAGCGTGGTAGCTGGCTTCCAGTGGGCCACCAAAAGGGGGCTCTGTGCGAAGAGAATATGTGTGGTGTGTGCTTCGATGTCCATGATGTGACCCTGCATGCGGACGCCATCCACCGTGGGGAGGGGGCCAGATCATCCCCACTGCCCAGCGCTGCCTCTACGCTAGTGTGCTGACCACCCAGCCCCGGTTTATGGAGCCCATCTACCTTGTGGAGATTCAGTGCCCAGAACAAGTGGTTGGTGGCATCTACTGTGTCCTGAACAGGAAGCAGGGTCATGTGTTTGAGGAGTCCCAGGTGTCCGGCGCCCCCATGTTTGTCGTGAAGGCCTATCTGCCTGTGAATGAGTCCTTTGGCTTCACCGCTGACCTGAGGTCCAACACTGGCGGCCAGGCCTTCCCCCGGTGCGTTTTTGACCACTGGCAGATCCTGGCCGGGGATCCCTTCGACAACACCAGCCACCCCAGCCAGGTGGTGGCCGAAACACGCAAGCGCAAAGGCCTGAAGGAAGTCATCCCAGCCCTGGACAACTTCCTGGACAAATTGTAGGCAGCCCTCCCCTGCAGCCCACCACCCCGGGTGGGACTCAGCACAGTCCCTGTACCCGGCTGATGATCGACCACAGCAACAAGCCCTCGCATTGTCCATAACACCTCGAGACTGTCCACGGGGACGCTCCACCTGACAGGTTCTGTGGCCCACTCAGTGCCATCACTCAACGTGAACACTTGATGCCGTTTCTTTCGATATTTATTTCAAGATTTCAGAGGCAACAGAAATGCCCTGGCAGCAGGGACTTATTTGGCCGGTGGGGGTGGGGGAGGCGGGATGGGACACAGCACTTTTTTCCATTTCAGAAACTCAAATGTCCAAAAAATAAAAATAAAAAAGTAAAATAACGCATTAAGAGGTTTATTTGGGTAAAAGGCCTGTAGTGGATTTTCCCCCAGATAGGGGGAAGGAACAAGAGGGTAGACCCTTCTCTTTGGACAGAAGCTAGAAGGCAGGAAACTGCGGTGTCACCGTGAGCACCTCCAGCTGTATTAGTGCCATTAGAATAATAAATTTGATATGGTCATGACACACACACACACAAGTCTTTATTACTTACCCACAAATAGTTTAGGTGTTACTATAAAGAAATCGCTACTGTCTTTATAACACCAAAGTTATTGGTGCTTTAGAGTCATAACTCTGTATGGCCCATACAGAAATAGAATTACTAAAACCATTGATTTAATCATTTGACATGCTTAACTTAATCAATGAAATGAGTCTTATCATTCTTACATCTCTAGGAATTTAGGCTTGTGCTGAAATATCATCTATCAATACAATATATTAAGTCAGAACCATGCTTACTCAATTTCTTCTCACATTGTCTTTCTCCCCAGTTAACCCAATTTTTCCCCCTCTCTTTTCAGGTTTGAGAATTTTCCACCAGCCACCACATACTCCCCATGGCCTGCTTCAGTAGATCTTTTTAGACAGACTCACCATCAGATTACAACTTCCTCACTGTTTTCTAATACCTAATGTCCTATTATCTAAAGTTTCAGAACCTATTATTCTGCAACAACTAAAGAAATTTCTGTTAATTTAAAAAATTTTATTATTACCAATACACAATAATTTCATGATTTCTGCTTTCTTGTTCTTCATTCCTATCAGTCTTTCATTTGCTACAGAGATTTCTCTAATTTTAAAAATTTAACTTGAAATATTTTATAGAAAAATCTGTACATTAGAGCAAAAGTATGTCAATCATGTCTGATACTGATAGTTCAAGTGCCTCCTTGCATAAGATCACTTTGAACTTAAGACAAATGAATATATATTTCCTTAGAATATAACTTGTTCTTATGTAGGGGTGTGTATATATTACTGATTCTCCTTTTTTATTGAAACATAAAAAGAGACTAGACTTTTCACGTCTTTTTTAGATCTTTCTTGATTTACTCCCTAGGTTCTGATGAAGTGTGAAATGGGTGTATTTCTTTGAGGTAGAAGTGATTGGTTAGGTATTGGACATTAGCTCAATAAGCTTCCATTATGACTCAGTATGCTACATACTTTTGTTATCTTTATGTAACTACTAGAAAGTTTACCAACATATCTAGGAAGAATTATTTATTTTCCTGTTCCAAAGTCTCTAAATAATTTGATGTCAGAGACTATATCTTACTCATTTCATCAGTGACTAGAACATAGCAGTTACTCCGTACATATTTGTTAAATTGAACTGAAAGCCATAACTCCCTTGTCAGTCTTCACAGTAAATCCCTCATACTGGTTTGGAAGATATCTCTAATTCAGAGCTCTTTTATCATGATGAAGTAATTGCCATACCTTAGATCCAGGAAATTATTAAGGCAACTGCGACTCAGGATCACCAAAAAATGCCACAATAAGTTCTTTCCATATCCATAAAAGCACAAGTACTACTACAAAAGCAAATATGCTTGAAATACACAGTAGAAGACATGGAAAGGAAAGACAAACCTGGGTTTGAAACTTAGCTCAAAATTGGACAACTTTTACTTTTCCATCGTGGCTTCCTGATTAACAAACTGGAAGTAACAGTGCATTATTGTGAGAATTGATTAAGAAAATTATGCAAAATGCCAAGCACAGTCACTAGCAAAAAAAAAGTATTCAATATTAGGTGGTTCCCTTCTCCAGGATCAAGTTGTTTTCACTTCCTTTAACACATTTACTTTCATTTATCTCTCTCCTTTACACTCTACCTTTTCCATCATGCTATCTAGTCTTCTAGAATTCTATTGTTACTGTTTTTATACTATTTTTATTCTTTATTATGTTCAATTAGCCAACACAAGTACATCACTAGTTTTTGATGTAGTGTTCAATGATTCATTAGTTGCGTAAAACACCAGTTCCAATTACTTTAAGTTGGTGAAAAGAGCATCTGTATTCCAACCCAGAGATTCAATGTTATGTTTTCATCAATAGTCACAAAAAGTTGAAAATTGGTCTCAATAGCCTATTGAATTTATTCAAAATCTTCTAAAATACAGAAAAATATCTATCAATGTTTCTTTTTGTTTAAAATAAGAGGTTAGTAAGGATCTTCAGGAAGATGGAAGTAATTATAAAGTGGATATTGATTCACTGTCCTCTTACTTGTATTAAACATTGCTAGTTTCCATAAGCTTTTCTAAGAAGTCATGGTAGACTTTAATATTCGAAACTATTTACTCTATCCCTGTAAGAGGATATACAGGATCTATATCTATTGTCATGAATAATTCAATGCCTCCTGAGGGAGGACTATATTTCCTCACCACACTGATGTTTGACCAATGAAATGTGACCACACATGATGCATAACTTGGTGCTTTAAGAGCCACTGTGTGTTTTTGTCAGCTCTGTGTTTTATTTTGTTTTGTTTTGTTGTTTTCCACTTGCCATAATGACATGTTATTAAAGCATTTTCCAGAGAAGGACTGCTCCAGTAGATCAAGTGCTAGAAAAAAGAAATAGAAAACAGCTACAGCTGTCCTACAACTAACATAAAATATAAGTAAAAAAATTAACCTCTATTGTGATAATTTAGCTTGTTTATTACAAACAAATTTGACTAATATAGATATTAATATCTGGGGTGCTAACATAACAGAAGCCTTAATATGTATGTCATTGGTTTTGGGGCCAGGTCATGAATGGAAAGAAAACTATAATGGAAAAATAGCAGCTCATATACATAATGACAAATATTTGTATAAAAGTGTTACCTCGGGGCGCCTGGGTGGCTCAGTCGTTAAGTGTCTGCCTTCGGCTCGGGTCATGATCCCAGGGTCCTGGGATCGAGCCCCGCATCGGGCTCCCTGCTCGGCAGGAAGCCTGCTTCTCCCTCTCCCACTCCCCCTGCTTGTGTTCCCTCTCTATGTCTCTCGCTGTCAAATAAAATCTTTAAAAAAAAAAAAAAAAAAGTGTTACCTGCAGGGTGCCTGGGTGGGTCAGTCGGTTCAGCATCTGACTCTTGGTTTCAGCTAAAATCATGTTCTCAGGGTAATGAAATCGAGCCCTACCTCAGGCTCTGCACTCATTAGGGAGTCTGTCTGAGTTTATCTCTCTCCCTCTCTCTCTACCCTTCCCTCTGCTCTCTATCTCTCTCTTAAATAAATGAATCACCCAGTTACCCCATGACCCCACCCCCCCCCCTCTGGCAACCCTCAGTTTGATTCCTATGATTCAGAGTCTCTTATGTTTTGTCTCCTTCTTTGATTTCATCTTGTTTTATTTTTCCCTCCCTTCCACTGCGATCCTCTCTTTTGTTGCTTCAATTCCACATATGAGTGAAATCATATGATAAATACCTTTCTCTGATTGCCTTATTTTGCTTAGCATAATACCCCCTAGTTCCATCCATGTCATTGCAAATGCCAAGATTTCATTTTTTTTTTGATGGCTGAGTAATATTCCATTGTGTGTGTGTGTGTGTGTGTGTGTGTGTGTGTGTACACACCACCACTTCTTTATCCATTCATCTATTCATAGACATCTGGATTCTTTCCATAGTTTTGCTATTGTGGGCACTGCTGCTATAAACATCGGGGTACAGGTGCCCCTTTGGATCACTACATTTCTGTCTTTGGGGTAAATACCTAGTAGTGCAATTCCTAGGTTCTAGGGTAGCTCTATTTTTAACTTTTTGAGGAACCTCCATACTGTTGTCCAGAGTAGCTACACAAGCTTGCATTTCCACAAACAGTGTAAGAGGGTTCTCCTTTTTCTGCATCTTCATCAATATATGTCATTTCCTGACTTGTTAATTTTAGCCATTCTGACCAGTGTGAGGTGATATCTCATTGTGGTTTTGATTTGTATTTCCCTGATGCTGAGTGATGTTGAGCGGTTTTTTGTTTTTTTGTTTGTTTGTTTGTTTGTTTGTTTTTATGTGTCTATAGGTCATTTGTATGTCTTCTTTGGAGAAATGTCTGTTCATGTCTTCTGCCCATTTCTTGACTGGATTATTTGCTCTTTGGGTGTTGAGTTTGATAAGTTCTTTATAGATTTTGGATACTAGCCCTTTATCTGATAAGATATTTACAAATATCTTCTACCATTCAGTAGGTTGTCTTGATTTTGTCGACTGTTTCCTTTACTGTGCAAAAGTTTTTATCTTTATGAAGTCCCGTTAGTTCATTTTTTCCTTTGTTTTCCTTGCCTTTGGAGATCTGTCTAGCAAGAAATTGCTACAGAAAGGGTCAAAGAGGTTGTTTCCTGTGTTCTCTTCTAGGATTTTGATGGATTCCTATCTCATATTTAGGTGTTTCATCGATTTTGAGTCTATTTTTTGTGTATAGTGTAAGAAAATAATCTAGTTTCATTCTTCTGCATGTGGCTGTCCAATTTTTCCAACACTATTAGTTGAAGAGACTGTCTTTTTTCCATTACATATTCTTTCCTGCTTTGTTAAAGATTAGTTCACCATAGAGTTGAGGGTCCATTTCTGGGTTTTCTCTTCTGTTTCATTGATCTATGTGTCTATTTTTGTTCGAGTACAACACTGTCTTGATGATTACGCTTTGTAATATAGCTTGAAGTCTGGCATTGTGATGCCACCAGTTTTGGTTTTCTGTTTCAGCATTCCATGGCTATTCACCATCTTTTCCAGTTCCATAAAAATTTTAAGATTATTTGTTCCAGCTCTATGAAAAATGTTGATGATATTTTGATAGGGATTGCATTGAATGTATAGATTGCTCTAGGTAGCATAGACATTTTAACAATATTTGTTCTTCCAATCCATGAGCATGGAATGTTTTTCAATTTATTTTTTCTTACTCAATTCCTTTCATGAGTGTTCTATAGTTTTTGGACCACAGAACCTTTTCCTCTTTGTTTAGGTTTATTCCTTGGTATTTTATGGATTTTGGTGCAATTGTAAATGGGATCGACTCCTTAATTTCTCTTTCTTCTGCCTCACTGTTAGTGTGTTGAAATGCAACTGATTTGGGGTGCCTGGGTGGCTCAGTCTACCTTAGGCTCAGGTCATGATCTCAGGGTCCTGGGATTGAGCCCCATGTCAGGCTCCCTACTCAGCAGGGAGTCTGCTTCTCCCTCTCCTCTCTGCTCGTGCTCTTTCTCTCTCAAATAAATAAATACAATCTTAAAAAAAAAAGGAATGCAACTGACTTATGTGCATTGATTTTATATCCCGCCACGTTGCTGAATTCCTGTATGAGTTACATCAATTTTGGGGTGGAGTTTTTTGGGTTTTCCACATAGAGTATCATGTCATGTGTGAAGAGTGAGAGTTTGACTTCTTTGCTATTTCGGATGCCTTTTTTTTTTTTAATCTATATGTGCCAGTTTCTTTTTTTTTAAGTTAAATTCAATTAGCCAACATATAGTATATCATGAGTTTTTGGATATAGTTTTCAATGATTCATTAGTTGCATATAAAACCCAGTGCTCATCACATCACGTGCTCTTTTTGTTGTCTGATTGCTGAGGCTAGGACTTCTAGTACTATGTTGAACAACAGTGGTGAGAGTGGACATCCCTCTTGTGTTCCTGGCCTTAGGGGAAAAGCTCTGTTTTTCCTCTTTGAGAACGATATTTGCTGTAGGCTTTTCATAGATGGTTTTTATGATATTGAGGTATGTTCCCTCTTTCCCTACACTGTGGAGAGTTTTAATCAAGAAAGAATGCTGTATTTTGTCAAATGCTTTTTCTGCATCTATTGAGAGGATCATTTGGTTCTTGTCCTTTCTTTAGTAATGTAGTGTATTACATTGATTGATTTGTGGATGCTGATTACCTTGCAGCCCAGGAATAAATCCCACTTGCTCTTGATGAACAATCCTTTTATTTTACTGTTGGATCCTATTGGCTACTATCTTGGTGAGAATTTTTGCATCCATGTTCATCAGGGATATTGGTCTTTAATTCTCCTTTTTGGTGGAGTCTTTGTCTGGTTTGGGGATCAAGGTAATGCTGGCCTCATAGAAAGTGTTTAGAAATTTTCCTTCCATTTCTATTTTTTGAAACAGCTATAGAAGGATAGGTATTAATTCTTCTTTAAATGTTTGGCAGAATTCCCCTGGGAAGCCATCCGACCCTGGACTCTTCTTCATTGGGAGATTTTTTTTTATATATATATATATGTATTTTTAAAGATTTATTTATTTATTTATTTATTTGACAGAGAGAGACACAGAGAGAGAGGGAACACAAGCAGGGGGAGTGGGAGAGGGAGAAGCAGGCCTCCCACCAAACAGGGAGCCCGACACAGGCTCACAGTGTCCAGCTCACAATCCTAAACAAATATTGCAATTCTCAATTAAATTTCCTTCTTTCAAAATTTCCCAAATATTTCCTCAGATTAATTTTCACTGTATGAAAGAAGTTGCCATATATACAATGGTTACCATGACATCCTTTGTATTAACTGCATAATGCATGTGTAATTCATTCTGGTGTAAAACATAATTAGAATAATTCACCTTTGCCTGAAGCATAGCAATTATATGAAATGCATACAGTCAAATCATAGGTGCTTCCACAAAGGGGAAAAAATAGGAAGAAAGAAAAGAGAAAGGAACTAGGTTACTATTATTTGTAGGTTGCAAGACCACCAAATTAGTCACAAGTAGGTTGAAACCTCCACTCTAATATGCAAAATCCTAGGCATCCTAGTTTGTTTTTCTTTCTTTTTTTTTTAAGATTTTATTTATTTGACAGAGAGAGACACAGTGAGAGAGGGAACATAAGCAGAGGGAGTGGGAGGAGCAGGCTTCCCGCGGAGCAGGGAGCCCAATGCGGGGCTGGATCCCAGGACCCTGGGATCATGAGCTGAGCCGAAGGCAGACGCTTAACTACTGAGCCACCCAGGGGCCCCCATTGAGAGATTTTTGATTACTGCTTCAATTTCCTTGCTAGTTATGGGTCTGTTCAGGTTTTCTATTTCTTTCTCTTTCAGTTTTGGTAGTTTATATATTTCTAGTAATACATCCATTTCTTCCAGATTGCCTAATTTGTTGGCATATTGTTGCTCATAATATGTTCTTTTTTTTTAATGTTTTTTTTTTGTTTTTTATTTATTCATGAGAGTCAGAGAGAGAGATAGAGAGAGGCAGCGGCAGAGGGAGAAGCAGGCTCCCCGCTGAGCAGGGAGCCCAACGCGGGACTCGATCCCAGGACCCTGGGATCGTGACCTGAGCCTAAGGCAGAGGCTTAATCATCTGAGCCACCCAGGCGCCCCGCTCATAATATGTTCTTATAATTGTATTTCTTTGGTGTTGGTTGTGATCTCTCCTTTCATTCATGATTTTATTTATTTGGGTCTTTTTGCTATTTGGTAAGACTGGCTAGGGGTTTATTGATCTGATTGATTCTTTCAAAGAACCAGCTCCTCGTTTTGTTGATCTGTTCTACTGTTCTTTTTGTTTCTATTTCATTGATTTCTACTCTAATATTTATTATTTCTCTTCTCCTGCTGGGTTTAAGCTTTCATTGCTCTTCTTTCTCTACCTCCTTTGCTGTAAGTTTAGGTTGTGTATTTGAGACCTTTCTTATTTCTTGAGAAATGCTTGTATTGCTATATACTTCCCTCTTAGGCCTGCCTTTGCTGTATCCCAAAGGTTTTAAACAGTTGTGTTTTAATTTTCATTTGTTTCCATGATGTGTTTTAATTCTTCTTTAATTTTCTGGTTGACCCATTCATTCTTTAGTAGGATGCTCTTTAGTCTCCACGTATTTGTGCTCCTTCCAAATTTCCTCTTGTGAGTGAGTTCAAGTTCCAAAGCATTGTAGTCTGAAAATATGCAGGGATTAATCCCAATTTTTTGATACTGGTTGACTCTTGACTTGTGACTCAGTGTGTGATCTATTCTGGAGAATGTTCCCTGTGCACTTGAGAAGAATGTCTATTCTGTTGCTTTAGGAAGGAATGCTCTGAATATATATGTCAAATCCATATGGTCCAGTGTGTCATTCAAAGCCCTTGTGTCCTTGTTGATCTTCTGCTTAGTTGATATGTCCATTGCTATGAGTGGGTTCTTAAAGTCCCCTACTATTATTGTATTATTATCAGTGTGTTTCTTTAATTTTGTGATTGTTTTATATAATTGGCTGCTCCCAAGTTAGGAGCATAAATCTTTATAATTGTTAGAACTTCTTGTTGGATAGGCCATCTAATTATGATACAGTGTCCTTCTGCATCTTTTATTACAGTCTTTCGTTTAAAATCTAATTTGTCTGATATTAGGATTGCTACCCCAACTTTCTTTTGATGTCCATTAGTATGATAAATTGTTCACCACCCCGTCACTTTCAATCTGGAGGTGTCTTTGGTTCTAAAATGAGTCTCCTGTAGATACCATATAGATAGGTCTTGCTTTTTTATCCAATTTGATACCCTGTGTCTTTTGATTAGAACATTTAGCCTATTTACATCCAGAGAAACTATTGAAAGATATGAATTTAGTGCTATTGTTTTACCTCTAAAGTCCCTGTTTCTGTAAATTGTCTCTGTTTATTTTTCATCTATGTTACTTTTGGGCTCTTTCTTCGCTTACAGGATCATCTTTAATATTTCTTGAAGGGCTGGTTTAGTGATCACAAATTCTTTAAGTTTCTGTTTCTCCTGGAAGCTCTTTATCTCTTCTTCCATTCTGAATGAGAGCCTTGCAGGATAAAGTATTTTTGGCTGCATATTTTTCACATTTAGCACCCTGACTATATCATGCCACTCCTTTCTGGCCTGCCAGGTCCCTGTGGATAGGTCTGATTGCAGTCTTATCTTTTTACCCTTGTAGGTTAAGGACCTCTTGTCCCAAGCTGCTTTCAGGATTTTCTCTTTGTCTCTGAAATTTGCAAGCTTAACTAATATCTTGAGATGTTGACCTCTTTGTATTAATTTTGAGGGGGGTTGTCTTGACTCCTGGACTTGAATACCTGTCTCTTTCCCCAGATTAGGCAAGTTCTCAGCTATAATTTGGTCAAATATACCTTCTGGGCTCCCCCTTTCCTCTTCCTCTTGGAACCCAATTATTCTAACACTGTTTCACTTTATGGTATCACTTATCTCTAAAATTCTCCCCTCATGATCCAGTAGTGTTTTAGCTCTCTTTTTCTCACTTTCTTTATTCTCCATCATTTTGTCTTCTATATTAGTGATTCTCTCTTCTGCCTCATTTATCTTAGCAGTTAGAGCCTCCATTTTCATTGTATCTCATTAATAGCCTTTTTGATTTAGACTTGATTAGATTTTAGTTATTTTATTTCTCCAGAAAGGGATTCCCTAGTGTCACCCATGCTTTTTTCAAGCCAGCTAGTATCTCTATAATCATTATTCTGAACTCTAGTGCCAACATCTTGCTTTTATCCATACTGATTAGGTCTCTGGCCGTCGGTACTACCTCTTATTCTCTTTTTTTTGGGTTGAGTTCTGTCATCTTGTCATTCCATCCAGAGAAGGATAGATGAACGAGAGAACAAAATACTAAAATAGCAACAATGACTCCAGAGAAATAGTCACTAAACAAATCAGAAGAAACCAGAAACTGAAAAAAAGAGAGAGAGAGAATATAATCAGACAGGTGAACAAAACAGAGTAATACACTAGATCCTGGGTTTATTTTGGTCTGTTTGAAGAAACTAGATCCCAAAATTGTAAAGTAAGAAAAAATATATATATATATACACACAAAAATCAAATTAAATACAATGAAAGTATAAAATGTAATCGTAAAAATGAAAATTAAAAAAGACTTAAAAAGAGTTAATAAAATAAGAAATTAGTTGAAAAGGAAAAGAATAAAATTGAAAGACTAAGGAATCATGAGAAAAAAACATGGATTCTATATACTATTTTCCCCTAGTACTGGGGTTTTGCAGTTCTGTGTGATCAGTAAATTTGGTATTAGCTGGATGTTCTTGCTGATCTTCTGGGTGAGGGGTCTGTAGTGCTTATTTTCAAGTGTCTTTGCCTGGGCAGAACCACACCCCCCTTGCGAAAGGGCTGGTCTGTGTAAATGGCTCTGTATTGCTCTATGTGGCTTTTGTTCCCTGAAGGCTTTCAGCACTGCTTTAGAGGATGAAAATGAAAATGGTGCCCCCCCCTCCATCTCCAGCCCCAGAGCTGAAAGATCACACCCCCCACTCTTCAGTGCACCCTCAGAGAAAAGCAATCACTCTTGTCTCCCTGGTTTCCACCCTCACTCTGTGTTCTCCCAGCTTGTGACCAAGCATTTTTATCTCAGGCATGTGACCCCATTTTGAGTCTCCAAACTTTATAGACTCCAGTGGTGCACACCTGTGCTGCTCCTCCAGGGGGAGGGAGGGGATCTCACTGAAGTTCTGCAACTTGCTGGGCCCCTGCTGAGAGTGGTTGCCTGACCATGCTGTGGTTCACAGTTTATGGCAATACCAAGCAGAAAGCCCACTCCTGGGCTCACTATTTGCACCTGGTTTCCCTACTCTGATGTTTTGGAACTCTGCCACACTCAGGCACCCCTGTTCTTTCTGTGACCCCAGGGATCCTGAGATCACACTGTTCCACCTTTGATTCTGCCCTGCTTCACCACCTGAGCACTTTTCAGGCAAGGATGGCCCTCACCAGAGCAGACTTCTGGAAGTTCCAATTTCGTGCTATATCACTTTCCAGAAGCTGGCTTACAGAGGCTCCATTCCCCCAAAGTTTATCTTCCAATATATCACTTAATATTCACTTCTCCGCACCTCTTACCTTGCAAAAAAAGTGGTTGTTTTTCTATTCGTAGAATTGCAGCAATTATTTTCTTGATCTCTGTTTGAGTTTGCAGGTGTTCAGAATGATTTGAGAGAAATCTAGCTGAATTCCAGGGACCAGACAAAAGTATCCACCATCTTCCTCCTCTTGGGTCTTAATAAGTAAATCTTTAAAAACATGTCACCTGTGATAATTTGAAATGCAGATAAAAGTCTAATGAACTTGTTTTAGAATAAAAAGTGGGAAAGAATGTTAAATTCATTATTTGTTTTGTGCTATGAATTGACAAGGTACTATAATTTCTTTTTTCTTTTTAAAACATGGGTAATTTGTAAGCAGGGGTAAAAGCAAAGAGAGAAACACACCATGTTCCCAATATCAAATTGGAAAATGAAAACTTTAAGAAATACTTTGAACAAGAAATGTCAATTAAAATATTTAAGATTAAGCCTCTATGAAGAGCCAAATCAAGGACAGCCATGGTCACATGATTTGTTAAAAACTGCTGAATGGATTTAGGTAATTCTTAGTAAAGTCTTAAAATAAGAGTAAATATCTCAGAAAAAAAACAGACTAGGATAGTGGTTTCAAAAAGTCTAATAAATCCACAATATCTATTAGAATGGTTATGAATAAGAAGACAAGGAATTACAACTTTTGGGAAGGATATGGAAAAGGTAACCCTTGTGCACTGTTGATGGGAATGTAAATTGGTGCAACCTCTATGGAAAACTGTATGGAGCAGAAAAACTGAGAGCTTTTCTCCCAAGGTCAAGAACAAGACAAGGACGTCCAACTCTCGCTGCTTATATTCAACATAGTACTGGAAGTCCTAGTTTCAGCAATCGGATAACAAAAAGAAATAAAAGACATCCAAATTGCTACAGAAGAAGAAAAACTTTCACTATTTGCAGATGACATGAAGTCTATGTAGAAAAGCCCAAAGACTCCACCAAAAAAATTGCTAGGACTGATAAATGAATTCAGTAAAGTCACAGGATACAAAATCAACTTAAATAAATATGTTACATTTCTATAACTAATAATGAAACAGCAGAAATAGAAATTAAGAAAATTATCTCATTACAATCAACAAAAATTAAAACAATCAACAAAATTAAAAGGCAACCTACAGAATGAAAGAAGATTTTATAAATGACATATCTGATAAAGGGTTAGTATCCAAAATATATAAAGAACTTATACAACTTAACACACATAAAATAAATGATCCAATTAAAAAGTAGGCACGTACCCCTTCAGATCACTACATTTGTATCTTTGGGGTAAATACCCAGTAGTGCAATTGCTGGGTTGTATGGTAGCTCTATTTTCAACCTTTTATAGCAGCAATGTCCACAATAGCCAAACTATGGAAAGAGCCAAGATGTCCATCGACAGATGAATGGATAAAGAAGATGTGGTATATATATATATATATATATATATATATATATATATACACACACACACACACACACACACACACACACACACAATGGAATATTATGCAGCCATCAAAAGGAATGAAATCTTGCCATTTGCAACAACATGGATGGAACTGGAGGGTATTATGCTAAGCGAAATAAGTCAATCAGAGAAAGACATGTATCATATGATCTCACTGATATGAGGAATTCTTAATCTCAGGAAACAAACTGAGTGTTGCTGGAGTGGGGGGGTGGGAGGGATAGGGTGGCTGGGTGATAGACACTGGGGAGGGTATGTGTTATGGTGAGCGCTGTGAACTGTGTAAGACTGTTGAATCACAGACCTGAACCTCAGAAACAAATAATATATTAATGTTAAAAAAAAAGAAGAAAATAGTAGGAAGGGTAAAATGAAGGGGGGAAATCGGAGGGGGAGACAAACCATGAGAGACTATGGACTCGGAGAAACAAACTGAGGGTTCTAGAGGGGAGGGGGGTGGGGGAATGGGTTAGCCTGGTGATGGGTATTAAAGAGGGCATGTATTGAATGGAGCACTGGGTGTCATACACAAACAATGAATCATGGAACACTACATCAAAAACTAATGATGTAATGTATGGTGATTAACATAACATAATAAAATTAAAAAAAAAAAAAAAAAAACAGTGGGCAGAATACATGAACAGACATTCTCCAAAGAAGAAATCCAGATGTCCAACAGATGCATGAGAAGATGCTCAACTTCACTTATGATCAGCCACATGCAAATCAAACTACAGTGAGATATCATGTCACACTTGTCAGAATGGTTAAAATCAACAACACAAGAAACAACAGGTGTTGGGGAGGATATGAAGAAAGGGGAACCCTCTTGCACTGTTGGTTGGAATGCAAACTGGTACAGCCACAGTGGAAAACAATATGGAGGTTCCTCAAAAAGTTAAAATTCGATCTACCTTATGATCTAGCAATTGCACTACTGGGTATTTACCCAAAGAATACAAGGATACCAATTGAGGGACACCTGAGTGGCTCAGTCAGTTAAGTGTCTGTCTTTGGCTCCGGTCATGGTCCCAAGGTCCTGGGATCAAGTCCTGCATCTGGCTCCTTGCTCAGCAGGGATCCTGCTTCTCCCTCTGTCTGCTGCTCCTCCTGCTTGTGCTCTCTTTCTCTTTGACAAATAAATAAATAAAATCTTTTTAAAAAAGAACAATAATTGAAAGGGATACATGCACCCCAATGTTTATAGCAGCACTATTTCAAATAGCCAAGATATGAAAGCAGCCCAAGTGTCCATCTATTGATGAATGGATAAAGAAGAGGCGATGATAGATAGATGATAGATGATAGATAGATGATAGATAGATAGATAGATAGATAGATAGATAGATAGATAGATGATAGACAGATAATAGAATATTATTCAGCCATGAAAAATGAAGTCCTGTCATTACAATGACATGGCTGGAGCTAGAGAGTGTAATGCTAAATGAAACAAGTCAGTCAGAGAAAGACAAATACCATATGATTTCATTCATATATGGAAGTCAAGAAACAAAACAAACAAACAAAGGGAAAAAAAAAAGAAAGAGAGAGAGAGAGGCAAATCAAAGTACAGGCTCTTAATTATGGAGAACAACTTGATTGTTACCAGAATGTAGGAGTGGTGGAGGATGTTAACCCAACCTAGATGATGGGGATTAAGGAGTGCACTTGTGATGAGCACAGGGTGATGTATTAAAATGTTAAATCACTATATTGTATGCTGAAAACTGATATAACAGTTCATGGTTACTAAGTGGAATTAAAATAAAAACTTAAAATAAAAAATACCCTTATAGTAATTTTTTTTTTAAAAAAAGAATCATTGTGGAAGTTCCTTGAAAAATTAAAAATTGAACTACCATATGACCCAGAAATACCACTTCTGGGAATGAATCCAAAAGAAATGAAAACAAGATCTTGAAGAGATATCTGTACCCCCATGTTTATTGTAGCATTTTTTACAATATCCATGATATAACAACCTAAATATCTGTCAATGAATGAATGGACAAAGAAAATTATATACTAAATTCAGGTTCTATCTATCTATCTATCTATCTATCTATCTATCTATCTATCTATCTATCATCTATCTATCATCTATCCATCTATCTCTCAACTATAGATATAAATACATAAAATTTATCAGTATATAAAATTTATAAATATATGTAGATATAGATACAGATATATAAAATTTAGACATGAGAATAAAGGAAATTCTCCCATTTGAACAACATGGATGGACTTTAAAGACATTATGCTAAATAAAATAAATCAGATAGAGAAAGACAGATACCATGATATCACTTATGTGTGGAATCTAAAAAAGCCAAACTCAAGCAGATTGTAAAGGTGATTACTAAGGGCTAGGGGTTGTGACAAATTGAGAGATATTGGTCAAAGCATCACACTCATCTATAAGATTAACAAGCTTTGGGATCTAATGTACAGCATAGTGATTATAGCTAAAAGTACTGTATTATGTACTTGAAAGTTGCCAAGAGATTAAACCTTAAATGTTCTCAACACCAAAAATAAATTGTAAGTATGTGATGGAATGCAATTATAAGCTAATACTATGGTGATAATAATTTTTTGATATATAAATATATCAAATCAACAAGTTGTACACCTTAAACTTGCACAATGGTATCTGTCAATTACATCTCAGCAAAGCTGGAAAAAAAGTGTCAAACTCATAGAAACAGATTAGAAAAATGGTTGCCAGGATCTGGGGGTAAGCAAAATAAAGAGAGGTTGATAAAAAGGTACAAACTTTCAGGGGTTCTTGGCTGGCTCAGTGAGTAGAGTATGTGACTTTTTTTTATTTTTGAAAGAGAGAGAGACAGTGGGAAAGATGGAGCATGAGCAGGGGGAGATGGTAGAAGGAGAAGCAGACTCCACGTTGAGCGGGGATCCTGATGTGGGACTCAATCCCAGGACCCTGGGATCATGACCTGAGCCAAAGGCAGATGCTTAACCGACTGAGTCACCCAGGCACCCAGAGCATGTGACTCTTGATCTTGGGGTTGTGAATTTGGGCCCCTCCTTGGGTGTAGAGATTACTTAAAAAAATAAGCATTTTTTAAAATAAAGGTACAAACTTTCAGCTGTAAGATAAATACATTTTAAGTATCTAATATATAACATGGTGACTATAGTTGGTAATAATATATTTTCAATTTGAAATTTGCTAAGAGAGCAGAGCTTAAATGTTCTCACATACATACACAAAAGAGAAATAGGTAAGATGATAGAAGTGTTAAATAACTAGATGGTGGTAATCCTTTAATTATATATATATATATATATATATATATATATATATATATATATACCAAATCATCATGATTTACATTTTAAATAACTTACAATTTTATTGACAATTGTATCTCAATAAAGCTGAAATTTAAAAGAGTGTGGTTTTTTTGGGTGGGGGTCCTGGTGTCTGGGTGGTTCAGTTGGTTAAGTGTCTGCTTTTGGCTCAGGTCATGATTCCAGGGTCCTGGGGTTGAGCCCCAGATCTGGCTCCCTGCTCAGCGGGGAATCTGCTTCCTTATCTCCCTCTGCCCCTCCTCCTGCTCATGCTCTCTCTCTCTTTCAAATACATAAATAAAATCTTAAAGATAAAATAAAAAGAGTTTTTGGGTTTAGATGTTGAGGTAAATGGTTGACAAACCTATGAGATCCTACGTGATATGGCTCCTCGATTAAGACTCTGACCTGATCACCTATCACTCTCCTTTTTTATGCACTATGCTTCAAGTTTGTTCCATTTCAGTATCTTCATACTTGCTGCCTGAAATATTCAGCAATCAGATCCCAAGGGTGATAACTTCTAATCATTCAGGTCTTTGTTCAAGTATCACCCGAGGACTACCTACTTTAACTGCCCATTCTAATGTAACCCCCTTCTAATATCCTTTCCAAAGTTTCTCTATTTTTTTCTTCATTACACTTACCCAAATTGTAATTAGATATTTATTTTCTTGGTTATTTTCTGACTCCTCAGACTGTAAATCCTGTAAGAAAACAAACAAGCATGTATTTTTTTTGTCTCACTATTATATGCCTTGTGCTAACCTGTCTTTCTAAAACCCTATTTCACTTCCAGTTTTTATTAGTTTGCACTTTGAAGTGCAGGATTCTCAGAATCCCTCTTAAATATACCCAAATCTCTCAAGCTAAGTCTGAACTACAGCTGTAAGTTTTCTTTCTCTCCTCTCAACTCAACCAGAATCTGCACTCTTTGAATGGGCACCTGGGTGTTTCAGTCTGTTAAGCATCTGGCTCTTGACTTTGGCTCATGTCATGATCTCAGGCTCGTGAGATTGAGTCCGGCATCAAGCTCCATGCTGGGTGTGGAACCTGCTTGGGATTCTCACTCTCCCTATCTCTCTACCTCTCCCACACTCTCTCTCTCAAAAAAAAAAAAAAAAATATATATATATATATATATATATATATACATAATAATTTTGAGTTGTAGCCCCTGGTCTAAATCTGACTTAATCTTTAAAGAAGATATTTGTATTTTCAGAGATAATTAATGCCAATGAATCTGTACTATTTTGGAAAATTTTTACTATTTGGAAAATTTGAGAAAATATTATGATCTTTTTCCAGATTCTACCACTCATCACTTACTCTGTGAGGGATTAAAATATTTATGTAGCTCCAATTGTTTGCCTTCCCTATCAACAACTGATACAATGACATATAGTTTTTATATTCCTTTGCAATTGTATTGGGTATACTCAAATAACTTTTATTTGTTGTCAGAAAAGAGGCAGAAAAAGGAAAAACAAAAATCACTCATTATCTCACTGTCCAGATAATGACTTCTCACACACAAAAAAGTTAAATAAATGCATGCTAAATTTATACATGGTTGAAAAAGTCAAACTATTCAGAAAAGTACAAAATTAAAAAGGAGAGCTTCCTTTTTCTCCCAAGTTAAAAAAAAAAAAGGGAATAGCTTGCTTTATTCCTTCTAGAAAAAATATATATACTAAGGTATAGAATATGAAATTCCTTAAAGTTTTACTTGTAATTAAGCTTACCTAAGAAGAAGAGAATATGTTAATGTTCAGCAATTGTCACACTGTTTCCTAGGAAAATCATTCACAGTATTATTGGTGGAAATTTTCTAAATTCATACTATATATACGGTTTATATAGCAAACTTGTCTTGTTTTAATATGAGAGATAAATCTCATTTAATTCATTAATTATTTATTTATATTTACTTATTTATTTTTATTTTTATTTATTTACGTTTTATATTTTTTCTTCCATTTTTTATTTAAATTCCAATTAATCAGCATACAGTGTAATATTAGTCTCAAGTGTAGGATTTAGTGATTCATCATTTATATACAACACTCAGTGCTCATCCCAAGTGCCCTCCTTAATACCTTAATACTGGTTAGAGATCTGTTGAAATTTTCTATTTCTTCCTGTTTAAGTTTTGGTAGTTTATATGTTTCTAGGAATTTATCCATGTCTTCCAGATTGCCCAATTTGTTGGCATAATTTTTATAATATTCTCTTATAATTGTTTGTATTTCTGTGGTGTTGGGTGTGATTTCTCTTCTCACATTCATGATTTTTATTTATTAAGTCCTTTCTCTTTTCTTTTTCATAAGTCTGGCTAGGGGTTTATCAATTTTATTTTATTTTATTTTACTTAAATTCAATTAATTAACATATAGTATATTATTAGTTTCAGAGATAGAGTTCAGTGATTCATCAGTTGCATATAACATCCTGTGTTCATTACTTCATGTGCCCTCCTTAATGCCCATCACCCAGTTACCCCATACCCCCACTCACCTCCCCTCCAACAACCCTCAGTTTGTTTCCCATATATAGAGTCTCTTATGGTTTGTCTCCCTCTCTGATATTGTCTTATTTTACCTTTTCCCTCCCTTCCTCTATTCTCCTCTGTTTTGTTTCTTAAATTCCACATATAAGTGAAATCATATGATAATTGTCTTTCTCTGATTGCCTTATTTCACTTAGCATAATACCCTCTAGTTCCATCCACATCATTGCAAATGCTAAGACTTAATTTTAATTATTTTTTCAAAGAATCATCTCCTTGTTTCATTAATGTGTTCTACTGTTTTGTTGTTGTTGTTGTTTCTATATAATTTATTTCTGCTCTGATATTATTTTCCTTCTTCTGCTGGCTTTAGGCTTCATTTGTTCTTTTTCTAGCACCTTTAGTTTCAAGGTCAGGTTGTGTATTTGAGATTTTTCTTGCTTCTTGAGGTAGGACTGTATTGCTATATACTTTGCTTTTATAACCACTTTTGCTGCATCCCAAAAGTCTTGCAGTGTCATGTTTCATTTTA
This sequence comes from Phoca vitulina, assembly GCF_004348235.1. Taxonomy (NCBI): domain Eukaryota; kingdom Metazoa; phylum Chordata; class Mammalia; order Carnivora; family Phocidae; genus Phoca; species Phoca vitulina. Next base: position 7,528,681 of record NW_022589760.1, read on the forward strand.
ATTTATTTCCATGTATTTTTTTAATTTATTCTTTAATTATTGGTTCAACCATTCATCCTTTAGTATGATGTTCTTTAATAACCTCCATGTATTTGTGGTCTTTCCATTTTTTTTTCTTTTGATTGACCACATTTCATAGCATTGTGGCTGGAAAATATGCATTGTATGATCTTTTGTACTTTTTGACGCCTGATTTTTGACCTAGCATGTGACTATTTTTGAGAATGTTTCATGTGCATTTGAAAAGAATCCCTATTCTGGTGTTTTAGGATGAAATGTTCTTAATATATCTGTTAACTCCATCTGAGAAAGGTCTAGAGTGTCTTTCAAAGCCTTTGTTTCCTTGTTCATTTTCTGCTTAGATGATCTGTCCATCGATGTAAGTGGTGTGTTAAATTCCCTTACTATCATTGTATCATTATCAATGACTTTCTTTATGTTTGTTATTAATTTATTTATATATCTGGGTGCTCCGAAGTTGGGGGCATAAATATTTACAATCCTTAGCTATTCTTGTTGGATAGAATCCTTTATTATGATATAGTGCCCTTCTTCATCCTTTGTTACAGTCTTTGGGTTAAAATCTAGTTTGTCTGATATAAGTATTATTACTCCATCTTTCTTTGGACATACTTTTGTGTTGGTAAATGTTTCTACATCCCCTTACTTTCAATCTTCAGGTGTCTTTAGGTCTAAAGTGAATCTTTTATAGGCTACATATAGGGGTCTTATTTTCTTTACCCATTCTGACACCCTGTGTTTTTAATTGGAGCATTTTGTCCATTTGTATTCAGAGTAAGTATTTCTAGATATTGATTTAGGTCAATTTTATTACTTGTTTTGTTGTTGTTTCTGGAGATTTTATTTGATCCTTTCTTGTCTTTGTCACTGTTGGTCTGTCCTTTCCACTCAAAGAGTCCCTTTTAATATTTTTTACAGGGCTTATTTAGTGGTCATGGATTTCTTAAGGTTTTGTTTGTCTGGGAAATTCTTTATCTCTCCTTTTATTCTGAATGATAGCCTTGCTGCATAGAATATTCTTGGCTGCAGATTTTCCTTTTTCATCACATTGAATATATCATGCCATTCCTTCTGGCCTGCCACATATCTGTGGATGATCTGCTGCAAACCTTATTTGTCTTGACTTGTAAGTTAGGGACATCTTTTTTCTTGCTGATTTTAGGGCTTTTTTTTCTTTATCTCTATATTTTGCAAATTTAACTATTGTATGTCCTGGTTGAGGTTTTTTCTTGATTTTGACGAGAATTCCTTGTGCCTCCTGGATTTGGAAATCTGTTTCTTTCCCCAGATTAGGGAAGTTTTCAGTTATAAATTCCTCAAATAAGCATTCTGCCCCCTTATCTCTCTCCTCTTCTTCTGGGACTCCTATGATACTGGTGTTATTATGTTTCATGGAGTCACTGAGTTCCTTAAGTATACTTTTGTGATCCAAGATTTTTCTTTCCCTTTTTTGTTCAGCTTCATTATTTTCCATAATTCTATCTTCTAATCACTTATTTGTTCCCCTGTGTCTTTTATCCTTGAGGTCATTACATCCAGTCAGTTTCAAATCCCTGTTATTTCATTTTTATTTTGCCTGATTGGTTTTCAGCTCTTTTATCTCTGCAGTAATGTTCTTCCTTATGTCTTGTATGCTTTGGTCAAGCCCAACTAATATCTTTATGATTATTGCTTTAAATTCTGGATCAAGCATATTACTTTCAATTAGATCTCTGGCCATGTATTTTTCTTGTTCTTTCTTTTGGGTTAAAGTCCTCTGTCTTTGCATGTTGTCTATGTTTCTGCCTTCTTCTCTGTGTTAGAAAAGCCTGTTATGTTTCCTGCTTCTGAGATTAATGGCTTTATGAAGAAGAGGACATACAATGACCAGGTCCTAGCATTTCAGGATGTGTCTCTGTTGTATGCTGCATGCACTCTGCTGCTGTGTTATGGCTGCTCTATCCCTTAGGCCCTTAGATCAGTCTTCTGCAGAGTTTCTCCTTGTCTGCAGTGGGGAGTGTTTGGACCTTGGCCAGAGTGTGGTGAGGTTTAACTAAGTGAGCTCTAGTCTGCTTATTAAAAGAGACCTGATACTATTTCCACCAGAGCTGAAGATTTGCAAAACTCTATGTTCATCAGACATGGTGAGGGCACGGATTTGTGCTGGACTTCTGGAGGAGGGGCCTGCTACACTGGTTCTCAGGCACACTTACCAGAAAAAAATAGTGCCAGCAGAGTGCAGGGAGGCAGGGCTTTGTGTAAGCAGTTTAGGCGGCTGGTGTTGGCACTGTGCTATTTATTGACGTTAGTTTATGCTGAGGGGTTGGGGAGGGAAATGGAGCCATACAGTTCCTTTGTCCCCAGAGAAGGGAGTTCATGCTTGCTGCCATCAGGGAAACCCTCCCAGAAGAATGAATGATTTTCCCCTTCAGTGTCCTGGGTGTTTTTCAGATCGCTTTTTTCACGCTGTCTGTGTTTGTGTTGCCTGTCTGCCTGGAGCAGCACAGTGCACTCTGGCCTCTATCCCAGTTAGGCCAGCAGAATTTTAAAAATCCAAACTTTAGGGACCTGGTGTGATAGGGTCCTGTGCTGGTCTTCTCAGGGAGGGTCTCACAATGTTGGGATTAATGCAGGTTTGAACCAGAACAGTCACACCAGAGCACAGGAGCTTGGGGTTTGGAGCAAAGCACATTAAAAAGCCAGTGTCTAGGTCAACTGACCTCAGCAGGTGTCTCTGCACCTATGCTGAGGGGCAAGGGAAGGAAATGGTGCCACAGGCTCTTTTGTCCCTGGAGAGGCAATGCCACCTCTCTCAGATGTGCTCCAAGTAGAGGGGACCATCTCTCCCAGTCTGTCTTAGGTGATCCTCAGATCATGCTGTCTTTCCCTGGGTTACCTGCCTGCCTTCTCTACTGCAACACTGCAATGCCTTCATGGTTCTATGCCTGCCATGCTGTGGACTTCTAAAACTCTAGTCTTTGAATGCTTCTGGTTGCAAAAACTCACAAAAATCAGCCCCTCTCATTTTCCCAGTCAATGTCTTTGGGTGTTTTCTTTGTGTGATCCTCTGTGAACTCCTTTCTCTTTCTCTCACCTTTCTCCAAGATCAGGCTCCATTCTCTCCACAGCACCCGTGATCTGTTTCCAACCCAAACCACATCTCCTATCTTCCACAATGTGGCCTCTTCTCTCCTTCTAGTTGTGCAGGTTGTTCTGTCAGTCTTCAGATTGACTTCTTGGGTATTCAGAATGATATTTATCTACCTGTGTTTGAGGAATGAGGCAGGACTTGGGTCCTCCTACTACTCAACCATCTTAGCTCTTCCTTCTATTTATTTATTTTTAAATGAAGTGTAATTGACGTATAATACCCTGTTAGTTTGGGGTGTACATCATAGTGTCTCAATGTTTTTTTTAAAGATTTTATTTATTTATTTGACAGAGAGAGAGACAGCGAGAGGGAGAACACAAGCAGGGGGAGTGGGAGAGGGAAAAGCAGGCTTCCCGCTGAGCAGGGAGCCAGATGTGGGGCTCGATCCCAGGACCCTGAGATCATGACCTGAGCTAAAGGCAGTCGCTTAATCAACTGAGCCACCCAGGCGCCCCATGTCTCAATATTTTTATATATTGATGATCCCCATGGTATGTCTAGTTACCAACTGTTGCCATACAAAGTTACTAAAATATCATTGAGTATATTCCCTATGTTGTATCTTAAGTAACCATGACTTATTTACTTTATAATTGGAAGTTTGTACATTTTTTTGGAAATTTGTACATCTTAATCTCCACATATTTCACTTATCCTCCACCTTCTCAATCCTTTGGTAACCAACAGTTTGTTTCCCATAACTATAGGTTTGTTTCTATTTTTATTTATTTATTTATTTATTTATTTATTTATTTATTTTTTAGATTCCTCATACACATGAAATCATCCAGTATTTTTTTTTTCTCTCTGAGTTATTTCACATCGCATAATACCCTATAAGCCCATCCATGTTTTCATAAATGGCAAGACTTCATTCTATTTTGGCTGAGTAATAGTCCATTGTATCTATAAGCCACATCTATTTTTATCATTTATTTATGAATGGGCACTTAGGTTGCTTCTGTGCCTTGGCTATTGTAAATAATGCTGCAGTATACATTAGAGTGCACATATCTCTTTGAATTGGGGTTTTCATTTTCTTTGGATGAATACAAAGAAGTGGAAGTGCTGGAACATATGGCAGTTTTATCTTTAATTTTTGAGGAAACTTGTTACTGTCTTCCAGAGTGGCTGCACAAATTTAAATTTCCACCAACAGTATATAAGGATTCCATTTTTCCTACATCCTAATACTTTTTATTTTTTGTCTTTTTCATAATAGAAAATATGACAGGTGTGAGGTGATATTGTGGTTTTGACTTGCATTTCTATGATGATTAATATTACTGAGCATTTTTTTTTCATGTGCCTGTTGGTCATCTGTATGTCTTTGGAAAAAATGTCTATTGAAGTCCTCCATGCATATTTTAATTGGCTTTATTTGTTTATATTGTTGTGTCCGTTTTTAATACATTTTGGATATTAATTCCTTAAAGGTGTATGATTTTCAGTATCTTCTCCTATTCAGTAGGCTGCTTTTTCATTTTATTGAAAATGATCAAAAGCTTTTAGTGTGGTATAATACCATTTTTGTTTGTTTGTTTTAGCTTTCATTGAGCTTGCCTGAGGAGAATGGTCCAAAAATGTTGCTAAGACTGTAATTAAAGAGCTTACTGCTTGTTGTTTCCTTCTAAAAGTTTTATGGTTTTAAGACTGACATTTAAGTCTTTAATTTAACTTGAATTTATTTTGTACATGGTATAAGACAGTGGTCAAGTTTCATTATTTTGCATGTAGTTGTGTAGCTTTCCCAGAAAACATTTATTGAAGAGATGGTCTCCTCCCAGTTGTTTATTTTTTTCCTCCTTTGTCATATATTTATTGACCATATATGCATGGGTTTATTTCTGGTCTCTTTATTATATTGATCTGTGTTTATGTTTTTGTAATCCTATTTTGATTACTATAGCTTTGTAGTAAAGCTTAATAGCAGGGTTCATGAAACCTCCAACTTTATTCTTTTTTCTTAAAATTGCTTTTGCTAGCCTTTTGTGGTTTTATAAACATCTTAACATTCTTTGTTTTAGTTTTGTGGAAATGGTATTTTGAGAGTGATTGCATTTAATATCTAGATTTCTTTGGGTAATATAAACATTTTAACATTATTATTTCTTTCAATCCATGAGCACAGAATATTTTTCCATTTACTTGTGTCTTCTTCACTTTCTTTCATCAATGTCTTACAGTTTTAAGAATACAGGTATTTCACATTCCTTGGATAGCTTTATTTCTAAGTATTTTATTATTTTGGTGCAAAATGAATTGTTTTCTTAGTTTCTCTTTCTGATAGTACATTAGCAGTGTATAGAAATGAAACTAATTTCCTTATGTTAAATTTGTATCTGCAACTTCACTGAATATAATTATTAGTTCTAATGGATTTTTAGTTTAGTCTTTAGGGTTTTCTATATATTATATCATGATATCTGCAAATAGTAACAATTTTACTTCTTCCTTTCCAATTTGGATTCTTTTATTTCTTTTTCCTCTATAATTGCTGTAGCTAAGACTCCTAATACTATGATAAAAAAAAAAAAAAGTGGTGAGAGTAGGCATCCTTGTCTTGTTCCTGATTTGAGAGCAAAATATTTCAGCTTTTCACAATTGAATATGATATTAGCTGTGGGTTTGTCATATATGGTCTTTATTATGTTGAGGTATGTTTCTTCTATACACGTGTTGTTGAGATGAAGTATTCTTTAATAAAGAACAAAATATTCTTTATTTTGTTAACATGGCATATCCATTCATTGACTTGTGCATGTCAAACTATCTTTGCATACCTGAAATAAATCCCACTTGATTGCAGTGTATAATCCTTTTAAAGTATTGTTGAATTTATTTTGCTAATATTTTTTGAGGACTTTTTGCATCTATATCTGTCAAGAGTATTAGCTTGTGATTTTCTTTTTTGTGGTGTCTTTGTCTGGTTTTGGTAATTAGGGTTATGTTTGTCTTATAAATGAGTTTGGAAGATTTCCTAACTCTTCAATTTTTTTTTAGAATAACTTAAGAAGGATAAATACTAACTCTTCTTTAAAGGTTTAGTAGAATTCACAAGTGAAGCTGTCTGGTCCTGGACTTTTTTGGGGGGGGGTAAAATTACTGATTCAGTTTTATTATTTGTAATTGGTCTATTCAGATTTTCCATTTCCTCAGATTGTCTTGGAAGTTTGTGTGTTTCTAGAAATTTATCCATTTCTTCTAGGTTTTCTGATTTGTTGGCATGTATTTTTCATAGTAATCTTTTATAATTCTTTGTATGTGTGTGATATCAGTTGTAACCTCTTTTTCATTTCTGATTTTACTTATTTGGATCCTAATTTTTTCTTGATAAGTCTGGCTAGAGGTTTATATATTTTTTTAAAGATTTTATTTATTTATTTGACAGAGAGAGACACAGCGAGAGAGGGAACACAAGCAGGGGGAGTGGGAGAAGGAGAAGCAGGCTTCCCACCAAGCAGGGAGCCCGATGCGGAGCTCGATCCCAGGACCCTGGGATCGTGACCTGAACCGAAGGCAGATGCTTAACGACTGAGCCACCCAGGCACCCCGAGGTTTATCAATTTTATCTTTTTCAAACAACCAGCTTTAATTTCTTTGATCTTTTCTAATGTTCATTTTATTTCTGCTCTGATTTTTACAATTTCCTTTTTTCTACTAACTTTGGGATTTGTTTGTTTTCTAGTTCCCAGACATAAAGTCAGATCAATTATTTGGTGTAGGCCGGTATCACTATGGATTTCTTTCTTAGAATTATTTTTGTCGTGCCCCATAGATATTGGAACATAGTCTTTTCATTTCTATTTTTTCTCAATGTATTTTTTTATTTCCTATTTGAGTTCTTACTTGACCCATTGGTTATTTAGATGTTGTTTAGTCTCCACATGTTTGTATTTTTCCAGTTTTTTTCCCTTGTAGTTGATTTCTCGTTTCATACTGTTGTAGTCAGAAAAAGATGCTTGATTTGATCTCCATTTTGAACTGATTGAGATTTGCTTGCTTTGTGCCCTAATATGTGTTTATTCCAGAGAATGTTTCATGTGCACTTTAAAAAAAAATGTGCTTTGGATGGAATGTTCTGTATATATCTGTTAAGTCCATCTGGTCTAATATGTCATTCAAAGTTATGTTTCCTTGTTGATTTTCTCTCTAAATGATCTATCCATTGATGTAAGTGGGGTATTAATGTCCCCAGCTATTATTATATTCCTTTCAATTTCTCCCTTTATGACTATTAATATTTGCTTTATATATTTAAATGTTGTTATTTTGGATGCATGAATATTTACCAATGTTATATCTTTCTTTGGCTGACTTCTTTATCATTATGTAATGTCTTTTGTCACAGTTTTGTTTTAAAGTCTATTTTGTTTGATATAAATATTGCTCTTTCAGCTTTATTTTGGTTCCATTTGCATGAAATATCTCTTTCCATTCCTTCACTTTCTGAGTGTGTTTATGTGTGTCTTTAGACCTAAATTGAATCTCTTGTAGATAGCATATAGATATGTCTTTCTTTTTGTTGTTGTTGTTGTTGTTGTTGTTTGGTTGTTTCTTTTATATTTTTTATCTATTGAGCCACCCTATGTTTTTGATTGGAGCATTTAGTCCATTTACATTTCAAGTGATCATTTATAAATGTGTACTTATTGCCATTTTGTTAATTGTTTTCTGACTTTTTTATAAAGATTTCACTTTTTTATTTGAGAGATAATGAGTATGTGTGTGAGTGAGCAGGGGGAGGAGCAGAGGGCAAAGGAATGAGAATATGAAGCAGACTCCGTGTTGAGCATGGAGCCTTGTGCAGGGCTTGATACCACAACCATGAGATCATGACCTGAGCTGAAACCAAGAGTTGGATGCTTAACTACTGAGCCACCTAGGTGTCTCTCAGATGGTTTTTGTAGTTCTCTGTTACTTTCTTCTCTTGATTTTTTCCTTATGTTTGATGGTCTCCTTTTGTGTTATACTGGGGTTCTTTCTATTTTGGGGGTGTATCCATTATAAATTTTTGGTTTGTGGTTACCATGAATTTAATATATATTAACTTATGTATATAGCCATTTATTTTAAGCTGATAGTCATTTAAATTTGAATGCATCCTAAAACTACCACATTTTTACTTCCCCTCATGTTTTATGTTTTTGATATATTTTATAACTTTTTATTTCATGTATTTAATTACTTATTATAGTTATAGTTGATTTATTATTTTTTTAACCATTATGCCAGCTTTTTAAGTGGCTGATTCACTGCCTTTACTGCCTTGCAATCCACTGCCTTGCAAATGAGATTTTTTTTTCCTTCATATATTTTCTAATTTCTAATTATACTATTTTCTTTTAACTTAAAGAAGACCTTTTAATGTTTCTTATAAGGCCAGATTACTGGTGATGATCTCTTTTAGTTTTTGCTTATTTGGGAAACTCTTTATTACTCCTTCAATACTGAATGATAACCTTTCCAAGTAGAGTATTATTGGTTATAGGTTTTTCCCTTTCAGCACTTTAAATATATCCTGCCTTTCCTTTTTAGCCTGCAAAGTCTCTGTTGCAACATCAGCTGATAGTCTTATGGGGTTTCCCTTGCATGTAATTATTTGTTTTTCTCTTGCTGCCTTTATGATTCTCTCTTTATCTTTTGACATTTTAATTGTAATATATCTTGTTGTTAATGTTTTTAGACTCATCTTGTTTGGGAGTCTTTATGCTTCCCTGGACTTGGATGACTGTTTCCTTCTTTTGGTTAAGGAAGTTTTCTTATTATTTCTTCAAATAAGTTTTCTGCTCCTTTAGTTCTTCTCCTTCTGGGATCCCTATAATGCAAATGTTTGTACATTTGATGTTCCAGGGGTCCCTTATTTGTTTAAATTATTTTTTCTTCTTCTTGCTATTCTAATTGGGTGATTTCCACTGTTCTGCCTTCCAGATTACTCTTCTGTTCTTTTGTATCATTTAATCTACTGTTAATTGTCTCTAGTGTATTTTTCATTTGTTTTTGCATTCTTCAACTCTGACTGGTTCTTATATTTTCTCTTGTTAAGTTCTCACTATGTTCCTCCATTCTTCTCTCAAGTTCAGTGAGCATCTTTATGACCATTACTTCAAACGTTTTATCAGATAAGTTATTTCCATTTTATTAAAATTTCTCCCTTCAGGGTTTTATCTTGTTCTTTCATTTGAAATCTATTCTTGTCTCCCCATTTGATTTGATTTTTCTGTGTTTTTTTTTTTTCAATGAATAACTATCTTTATCTCATGAGTGGCCTTGCATAGGAGCATCCCCTGTGTAGACTATATGTGCCTGGCAGTTTTGGCAGGCTAGCTAGAGCTGGAGAAGGTGCAGGCTAGGGAGAGGGCATGCCACTCTACGGCCACTTTGGTGAGATACCTGGGGCTGGAGTGGGTATAGGCTGGGGATTTTCTGGGGTGTGTAATGCCACCATATAGAGAAAACTAGTGCTGGAGAGGGTGTGGGTCAGGGAGTCCGGTGGTGTACAATGCCAAGTCCACATTTTTGGGATGGCTAGAGCTGGGGCAGGCATGGGCTGTGGGGTCCTTGGGTGTACCATTATGGGGTTTCCTTGGTAGGATGGCTGAAGCTGATGTGGGTCATAAACCCAGTGTGCACTGGGGTGGCCATAGCAGGCCAGCTAAGTTGCCTGGACCCTGCTTCTGCTCATGCTACCAAGGTGGAGGGGGAATGCAAAAAATGGCACTCACTTCTGTCTCTAATCTCAGAGAGAGTTCCAGCAATCCCCCACCATTTGGCAGATGGTTTATGTTTAGTAAATGGGTTTCCTTCACTTATAATCTAGTTGTCATTTAAACTGCTATTGTGTGTTTGTTTTGTTTTGTTGTTGTGCCCCACAGCTGACAAGTTTTTGCACTGACCCCTCAGTGATATACTTTCATACTGTAGGTCATGGGTACAGGGGTGTGGTTTCCATTATTAACATGTATCCATCTCTTCTACCCTTCTCTATGTCTTCCCTCTATCATTTGTTGTGCAAAAGCCATTCAATCAGCCCTCAGTTCTTCTTCAAGAGGAATTGCTCTAAATGTAGGTATAGATTTTATGTTCCCATGGGATAAGGGAGTTCAAGTTCCCTTTATGCTACCATCTTGAACCAACCTCATCAAGAGATGAGTTGATTTCATTACAAGTTTTATTTCTACTATAGCAATGTGATTCAGCCCAAAATCTTGGAAGGGCAAAGAATGTTATTCTATTTCAGTATCAACTGAATTTTTATTTTGGATACCAGGCCTACTAAGTATCAAACCTTTTTAAAAACTGTCAGATCAGGATACTGTTAATCAATCTATGATTTTCTAAATAAATTAAAGGTCTTATTATTTTTTTCCTAAGTTTTAGTAGGCACAATAGTGCCAAAATATTCAATAAGAGAGACAAATTCAGCTCTTTATCAGCATTTGTCCTCTTTATAATTTACTGCAACATCACTACCCCATCTGATCTCTAGTTGGCTCTCCATATAGGTGCCAACAGCGTCTTCCTTATTTCAACTGCAAGACATCTGACATCAGTTGCTTCTCTGTACCATACCCATGATACTCTCTATCTCATGAGAAAACATTATTTTCCATAACATGCAAGTATGTGCAGGGACTCTGCAAGACTCACTCAGGCTCAATTATCAGGCACCTCAAGTGGCTAGATTGGTGGATAGAGAGACAGACAGACTGGATGGGGAACTCCATGATACTTGTTGCCGCTCTAATTTGGAAGAAAAATACCCCATATCTATATTCCCATACCCACTCTCCCAAAGCTATCTGAAGGTTCTGTAATTTTTTCTTCCCTCACTGTGACTTATCATGGGACAGGGATAGGGCATAGGACTCCTTCTCCTTGACAAAACTTTATATAAGATGTTTTTATATTTTCTTTCTCCTCTCTCTAGGCTGGATGATCTTTAACAGGGATGGGTAAAGGGTAATAGATACCACTTCCTTTATTGTCCGCAACCTCCCCATTAGACTTTTTGTAAGTGCCTGATGTATATGTTATTTCATTAGTTAAAACATTCAGGTTAGCTAAGAAGAACTGAACTAATCTGTATACAAGTTATTTCTTCTGGTCCAGAAGTCATTCTGCCAAAACAGCTACATGCATATCTACAATATAAAATGCAAAAATAAATGTTCTTGATCCCAAGATTGGTATTTTTTCCAATATATCATAAGCATCAACTCACTTTCATCTTGGGGTACACACCTGGGGAAAATTCCATTGGTGTGACATCCAGCACAGAGGTGGGTATATGAAACTGGAAATCAGATCCCTATGTGCACAATTCCTTCCATGTGTTCATTATACTCAATCCCTCATATGTCTACAGTTAAATTATATAGAAGTATTTAGTCAAATATATATATTTAAAGCCATATTCTATATAATGTTGAGCTTATATACATACTAATTTCAATTTAGATTTTCTTTTGAATATATGTTTAATTTTACTTCAAAATGTATTATTATTTTTAAAAAGTTCATAAAAGCATATATGAACATGTCCTCCCAATTAACCTTAGAATTTTTTTTAAGTACAAAATCATCTAAGGTGTAGAAATAGTTAAGCAAATAAAATTTTGAGAGTATTTACTTGTTTAATGAATAAGCACAATCTATTTTGGCAAGTTATTTACACTTCCAGAAATATGTTTTTATTGGTCTTAAGACACAAAAGAATGTTTTGATTCTTTTATTTTTATTTAAATTTTATTTATTTTTTGTTTTGACTCTAAATTGCTTTTGATTTAATCATGCAGGTACTGCCGGTCAGAGAAGTGCAATGATTCCATTTGGGTGACACTGCCTTTTTTAGTGCAGGTAAATTTCCATTAAAAGAGAGCTTAATCATAAATGGATCTCTGTTCTAGACTTTGAATCTCAGTGCTACGAATTAATAGCTGTGAACACTTGGACAAATTGCTTAACGTCTCTAAGTCTCTATTTCTCCAGGTCCATTAATGTATCCTCCATTTCATAGTGTTATTTTGAGAACTGTCACAGGCATATAAATATGTTTATCATGGCAAGAGCATAGAACATAGAAAACACTAATGAAATGCTTTAAATATTATTAATTCATGCCCTTGTAATAAAAGCTATTTCTATAAAATGCTTTATTGATAGACCAGGGTGTTAAAATAACAATCATTTTATTCATGTGGTTCACTGTGCTTATCCTGTATTCACCACTTATTAGCTGTGTGACCTTAAGCAAATTAATTAATCTTTTTGAACTTTAGTATTTTCTATCATAAAATGAGAATAAAGAAGTGCCTTCCTTATAGGAATACTCTAAAGATTAAATTAAATAACATGTAAAACAATAAGTTTACTTATAAAATTTTTCAGAGCCTTTAGTACACTAATATGTGTTGTGACTTTCCAAAAGTAGGGATATGTAATGTAATATTTCCCAGACCTATTGCCCAAGGGACTCCTTTACCAAAAGAATACCCCAAAAACAAATAATCAAGTCAAAAAATGGGCAGAAGACATGAACAGACACTTCTCTGAAGAAGACATACAAATAGCTAACAGACACATGAAAAAATGTTCATCATCATTAGCCATCAGGGAAATTCAAATCAAAACCAAATTGAGATACCACCTTATACTAGTTAGAATGGCAAAAATTGACAAGGCAAGAAACAACAAATGGAGAGGTTGTGGAGAAAGGGGAACCCTCTTACACTGTTGGTGGGAATGCAAGTTGGTAGAGCCACTTTGGAAAACAGTGTGGAGGTTCCTCAAAAATTTAAAAATAGAGCTACCCTATGACCCAGCAATTGCACTCCTGGATATTTACTGCAAAGACACAGATGTAGTGAAAAGAAGGGCCATATGTACCCCAATGTTCATAGCAGCAATGTCCACAATAGCCAAACTGTGGGAAGAGCTGAGATGCCCTTCAACAGACAGACAGATATAGAAGATGTGGTCCATATATACCATGGAATATTACTCAGCCATCAGAAGGGATGAATACCAAACTCTTGCATCAACATGGAATGGACTGGAGGAGATTATGCTACGTGAAATAAGTCAAGCAGAGAAAGTCAATTATCATATGGTTTCACTTATTTGTGGAACATAAGGAATAGCATGGAGGACATTAGGAGAAGGAAGGGAAAAATGAAGGGGGGGGAATTGGAGGGAGAGATGAACCATGAGAGACTATGGACTCTGAGAAACAAACAGGGTTTTAGAGGGGAGGGGGGACAGGGGATGGGTTAGCCCAGTGATGCGTATTAAGGAGGGCACATATTGCATGGAGCACTGGGTGTTATACAAAAACAATGAATCATGGATCACCACATCAAAAACTAATGATGTATTGTATGGTGACTAACATAACATAATAAAATAAAATTAAAAAAAAGAATATCTCTTTTAAAAACACTTACCAGACATGCTTCCTTGTTTTCTAGTTAAGCAGCTAGGAAACCAAGAAATTGTCTCATACCAAAAAGAGAAGGATTTAAGTTAAAGGAATTCAGAAAGGGACATCTGGGGACATAATGACAATTCTAATATAATCAGAAGATAATCTTATTTCCTATGGATTTCTAAAACTGACACATTATCTATTAGAGACTCTGTGGGGACTAAAAGCTCAAGACAGTCTTGGACTCCTACCTAAAAAGGAATTTGAGGATACAGAATTAGTATCAGTCAATTTGCATATCGACTAGCTGCTAAGTATTTAGTTTCCTGGGGTGGGGGGGCGGGATATCCAACATCATGATATGGTACTTAGACTTAGAAATGTTGGGCACTTAGGAAACAAGAGCTAACAATCAATGACTATATATCATGTAAAATAAAGCTGTGTAATAAAGGTTATTTCTGAGAATTAAGCATTATTAAGTAAAGAATACTGAGTGATTTGTGCACATGAAGGAAAAATTAAACTTAGCCATAACAGATGGTTAGCATTAAACTAGAGGGGTAAGATAATAACTATCCAAATGAGAAGAATGACATGGGTGAACATGCTAAAGCACAATTTGGCATGGCAGTGATTCTTTCAGCAAAATTTTTTTTTAAGCACTTAACTATGTGTGATGCACTGTGCTAGGTTCAATGTTAATAATAATAAAAGACATTACCATAGATGACAAGGAATAATAGTCTACATGGGATACCAATATGTCCATTAAGGTATGTGTAGAGATTAATTCTGAATGAAAAATAAGGAGGCTGGAGGTAAGAATATCAGAATGGCTCCAATGAGGAAGTGAAAGCCAGGGTAGCAATACTTATATTGAGCAAAATAGACTTTGAAACAAAGACTGCAACAAGAGACAAAGAAAGACAATATATAATCATAAAGGGACCAATCTAACAAGAAGATATAACAACTGTAAATATTTATGCATCCAGCATAGGAGCACTCAAATGCATAAAGCAGCTAATAACAAAAATAAAAGAAGTAATCAATAGTAATAAAATTGGAAGGGCACCTGACTGGTTCAGTTTGTAGAGCGTGCAACTTTTTTTTTAAGATTTTATTTATTATTTGAGAAAGAGAGAGAAAGCACAAGCAGGGGGAGGGGCAGGGGGAGAAGCAGGCTTCCCGCGGAGCAGGGAACCCGATATGGGACTCAGTCCCAGGACCCTGGGATCATGACCTGAGCTGAAGGCAGACAGATGCTTAACCGACTGAGCCACCCAGGCGCCTGAGCATGCAACTCTTGATCTCAGTGTTGTAAGTTCAAGTCACACATTGGGTGTAGAGATTACATAAAAAATAAAATATTTTAAAAATAGTAATAAAATATGAGACATTAACATCCTGCTTATAGCAATGGATAAATCATCTAAACAAATATTCAACAAGGAAACAATGGCTTTGAAAGACACATTGGAAGGGGTGCCTGGGTGGCTCAGTCAGTTACATACAACCTCCCAAAACTGAATTAAGAAGAGATAAAAATAAATAAATAAGCAAATCAATTACCCCAGCTATATGCAAAAGAATGAAACAATGAAGGGGTCAACCAGGAAATAGAGGAAGAATTAAAAAATACATAGAGACAAATGAAAATGAAAAAAACAAAAACAGAAACAAAAACAAAACCAATGGTCCAAAAACAATGGTCCAGTAGCAATACTGGCCTACTTCAAGAAGAAACAAAAATCTCAAACAACCTAATCTTACACCTAAAGGAGCTAGGAAAAAATACAAAAAAAATGAAGCCCAAAGCCAGGAGAAGGAAAGAATTAATGCATATTAATAAAGACTTAAAAAATAGAACACACAGGGGCACCTGGGTGGCTCAGTCATTTAGCGTCTGCCTTCAGCTCAGGTCATGATCCCAGGGTCCTGGGATTGAGTCCCATATAGGGCTCCCTGCTCCACGGGAAGCCTGCTTCTCCCTCTCCCACTGCCCCCTGCTTGTGTTTCCTCTCTCGCTGTGTCTCTCTCTGTCCTATAAATAAAATCTTAAAAAAAAAAAAAAAATAGAACACATCAATGAGACCAGGAGCAGTTTCTTTGAAAACATCAATAAAATTGATAAATGTCTACCCTGACTCATCAAGAGAGAGAACTCACATAAAGATAATCAGAAAGGAAAAAGGAGAAATAAAAACAAGCAACATGGAAATGGAGGACTATAAGAGAATATTATGAAAAATTATATGCCAACAAATTACACAACCTAGATGAAATGGATACATTCCTAGAGACATACAACCTCCCAAAACTGAATCAAGAAGAAATAAAAATAAATAAATAAGCAAATCAATTACCAGCAATGGAATTGAATCAGTAATCAAAAAACTCCCAACAAAGAAAATCCAGGAATAGATAGCTTCACAGGGGAATTCTACCAAATTTTCAAACTAGGTCAAAAAATAAAACAAAAGCTTCCAAATTGATCGTATGAGACCAGCAGTATCTTGATGCCAAAACCAGATAAAAAGACTACCAAAAAGGAGAAATACAAGCTAATATCCCTGATGAACATAGATGCAAAAATCCTCAAAAAAATATTAGCAAACTGAATCTAACAATACATTAAAAAAATCATTCACCAAGATCAAATGGTATTTATTCCTGGGATGCAAGTGTGGTTCAATACTTGCAAATCAATCAATGTGTTACAGTACATCAAAAATTGAAAGGATAAAAATCATAAGATCATTTTAATAAATGCAAGAAAAAGCCTTTGAAAAAGTATAGCATCCATTCCCGATAAAAGTCCTAAACAAAGTAGGTTTAAAGAAAACATAGCTGAAGACCATATAAGAAAAAAACAAAACAAACAAACAAACAAAAAAAAAAAACACAGCTAACATCATACTCAATGGTGAAAAACAGAGCTTTTCCCTTAAGGTCAGGAGCAAGATGAGGATGTCCACTCTCACCACTTTTATTCAGCACAGTACTGGAAGTCCTAGCTACAGCTATCAGACAACAACAAAAAAGAAATTAAAGGAATCCAAATTGGTAAGGAAGAAGTAAAATTTTCACTATTTGCAGAAGGCATGATACTATATATAGAAAACCCCCCAAAATCCACCAAAAAACTACTAAAACTGATGTATGAATTCTGTAACTTCACAGGATACAAAGTCAATATACAGAAATTTGTTGCATTTCTACACACTAATAATGAAGGAGAAGAAAGAAAAGTTAATGAAAAAATCTCAATTACAATTGCACCAAAAATATTAAAATACTCAGGAATAAACTTAACAAGGAGGTGAAAGACCTGTATTCTGAAAACGTTAAAACAGGGATGAAAGAAATGAAAGATGATACACACACAAAAATGGAAAGATATTCCTTGCTCATAGATTGGAAGAACCAATATTGTTGAAATATTTATACTACAAAAGCATCTACAGATTTAATGCAATCCCTATCAAAATAACAACAGCATTTTTCACAGAGCAAGAACAAACAATCTTAAAGTTTGTATGTACCCACAAAAGGCACTGAATAGCCAAAGCAATTTTGAAACAGAAAAATAAAACCAGAGGTATTACAATGTCAGATTTCAAGATATACTACAATGCTGTAGTAATCAAATCAGTATGGCACTGGTGCAAAAATAGACACATAGACCAATAGAACAAAATAGAAAGCCCAGAAGTAAAACCGCAATTATTTGGTCAATTAATCTTAAACAAAGAAGGTAAGAATATGCAATGGGAAAAAGACAGCCTCTTCAACCAAAGGTGTTGGGAAAACTGCACAGCTATATGCAAAAGAATGAAACTGGACCACTTTTTTACGCCATACACAAAAATAAACCCAAAATGGATTAAGGACCTAAATGTGGGAAGAGAGTACAGGCAGTAATTTCTCTGACATTGGTCATAGTTTCATTTTTCTGCATATGCTTCCTAAAGTAAGGGAGACAAAATAAAGCAAAATAAATAGTGGAACTACATCAAAATAAAAAGTTTCCACACAGCAAATGAAACAACCAATAAAATGAAAAGACAACTTACTGAATGGGAGAAGGTATTTACAAATGACATATCTGATAAAGGGTTAGTATCCAAAAGAATTTATACAACTTAACACCAATAATAACCCCCAAATAATCCAATTAAAAATGGGCACAAGACGTAAAGAGATATTTTTTTCCCCAAAGAAGACATATGGATAGGCAACAGACACCTGAAAAGATGCTCATCACTCATCATCAGGGAAATACAAATCAATAATACAATGAGATATCACTTCACACATAACAGAATGATTAAAGTCAACAATACAAGAAGCAACAAGTGCTGGTGAAGATGTGGAGAAAAGGGAACCCTCTTGTGCTGTTAGTGAGAATGCAAACTAGTGCAGCCACTCTGGAAAACAGTATGGAAGTTCCTTAAAAAGTTAAAAGTAGAACGACCCTATGATCCAACAATTGCACTACTAGGTATTTACCCAAAGAATAAAAAATACTAAATCAAAGGGATACATGCACCTTGATGTTTATAGCATAGTTATTTTCAATAGCCAAATTGCAGAGACAGACCAAATGTCCATCAACTGATGAATGAATAAAGAAGAGGTGATATATATACATATAGATTTCATTCTTTTTATGGCTCGGTCATATTCATTACTGAGTAATATATACTCATTACTGAGTAATATTCATATATTATACATATATGTATATAAATAACAGCATAACATTCCATTATATATACACACATATATAATATATGTGAATATTACTCAGCCATAAAAACAATGAAATCTTGACATTTGCAATGGCATGGATGAAGCTAGAGTATATTATGCTAAGCCAAATAAGTTAGAAAAAGGCAAATACCATATGATTTCACTCATATGTGGAATTTAAGAAACAAAACAAATAAACAAAGGGGAAAAAAAAAGATGCAAACCAAGAAACAGACTCTTAACTATAGAGAAGAAACTGATATTTACCAGACGGGAAATGGTTGTGGGATGGGTTAAATGGGTCATGGGGATTAAGGAGTGCACTTGTGATGAGTACTGAGTTGTGTATGGAAGTTTGAATCACACTATATTGTATACCTGAAACTAATATTACATTGTATGTTAAGTAACTGGAATTTTTTTTTAATTTTTTAAAAGATTTATTTACTTTAGAGTGAGAGAGTGAGAGCACAGGAGCAGGAGGGGCAGAGGGACAGGGAGAGAGGATTTCAAGCAGACTCCATATTGAGCATGGACCCCACACAGGGTTCAATCTCACAACCCTGAGATCACTACCTGAGCCAAAACCAAGTGTCAGATGCTTAACCAACTGTGCCACCCAGGCACCCCGTGTAACTGGAATGTAAATACAAAATAAATAGATTATCAAGTTGAGGCAAGATGGTGGACGAGTAGGGGACCCCATTTCAACTGGTCCCTTGAATTTAGGTGGATATCTACCAACCATTTTCAACACCCACAAAATCAGCCTGAGATGTAAAACTATATATGTGAATCTCTACAAGCAGAAAAGTGACTGATCTTTTGCAAGGTAGGACATGCAGAGTTGTGAATCTGTGGGGAGATATTGGAAGATAAACAGAAGTGGGAGGGAGCCTCCATAAGCTGGCTCCTAGAAAGTGATATAACAATGGAGCACAAAATCAGTACCCTTAGAAATCTGCTCTAAGGAGAGACATCCCTCTCTGAAAGGGGCTCTGGAAATGAAAAGGCAGAATTCTAGGTAGGGCATTGTGGTCTCGGGATACGAGGAGCTGCAGAGTGAAAGGGGATCCCTGAACCAATAGAGTACACGACCAGTGGAGCCAGGAAGCAGGTTATGGTCAGTGAGCCCAAGAAGGGACTCTCAGCTCTGATCACCATAAACCGTGAGCCGGGCCAATGATAACTGCTCTTCTCTTAGGCATCCAGAAAAAATCTGGAACTTGTGCCCGTGGCCTGGCAAAAACTCGCAGAGCAGTAGCAGCCCAGAAAGGGCTTTAAAGTGGCGCTCAGACATGATCCAGGAGCTTCGGGTGCACACAGGAGCCCACGGCTGCTCTTGGTTTTAGAATCACAAAGAGCAGTGGCACTCCCAGGCCCCTGGGACTACCTCTGATAGAGTTGCTGCTGGCACGCACTCAAAGAGGCTGCAGTTTTCAGTGGTGCATACAAAAGTGGAGACTGTCCTGGAGGGTTTATTAAAGGGCAAACCGTGAATTTTCTGCTCTGGGCCACAGGTTTGGCTGCAGGCATTTTTACTCTGACCCTCTGAAGAAGAGCAGAAAGCCCCCAGGGAACAAAAGCTCCACAGAAGAAGAGTTTCCACTGAGCCCATCCCCCTGACAGGGGGGAGGCTAACTCCGCACAGGCAGGGATACTGAGAAACACCGAGGCAGGCCCCTCCCCCAGAACACAGGCTGGAAAAAGAGGTGGAGGACAACCTTATGGATCCCATAAGACTATAAAATCCCAACGCCACGGGAAAATTATATATTGAGCTCTAGATGTGGCCTCATGACTCTTTATTTCTCAGACAAAATTCTCCTTTTCTTTTTATTTTTTCTTTATTTTTCTTATGCTTTTTCTCTGTTTTTTCTTTTTAACTTCTCATTTCAACTAGATGTTTATTATAACAACTTATATTTTGTAGTAGTTTTTTAACTTGTATTTATTCACAACTTTGTTTTTTATAGATATATACTTTATTGTAATCCTTTTTTCACTATTCAATTTTACCATTATATATATACAATTTTTATTTTCCTTGTAATTTTGGAACATAGTGTCCTCTAACAAACAGACCAAAATACACCCGGGAACAACTGAAACACCCTGTTTTGTCCACACTGAGAGATTATAGTCCCCCACCCCACCCCCATTTTTATATTCTTGTTTTTCATTTTGGCTTTGTTTTTTCAGTGGTGGCTTTGGACCACTCCAGATTTTGTTATGGTGCATCTTGCTTGGGTCATTGTTTATATTTTGGACTCTGCTTATTCACTCAAACTTCCCTCAACAGAATGACTAGGAAGAGGAACTCTCAACAAAGAAAAGAACGAGAGATAATGTCTTCTGTCACAGAAGTAATGGATATGGATATAAGGAAGATGTCAGAGATAGAATTCAAGATAGCAATCATAAAGCCAATAGCTAGACTTGAAAAAAGCATTAGTGACAGTATAGAATCTCTAAGAGCAGAAATTAGATCTAATCAGGCTGAACTAAAAAAATGCTATGAATGAGATTCAGTCTAAACTGCACACTCTAACAGCCAAGGTAAATGAGGCAGAAGAGAGACTCAGTGATCCAGAAAATAAGCTGATGGAAAGGAAGGAAGCCGAGGAAAACAGAGATAGGCTGCCAGTAGCACATGAGAAAAGGTCTGGAGAAGTAATGATACCATGAAACATTCCAATGTCAGAATTATGGGATCCCCGAGGGGGTGGAGAGATAGAGAGGGTGGGCTAGAAGGTATATTTCAGCAAATCATAGCTGAGAACTTCCCTAATCTGGGGAAGGAAACAAGCATTCATGTCCAAGAGGCAGAGAGGACCCCTCCCAAAATCAATTAAATTGATCAACAACCCGACATATAATAGTGAAGCTTGTGAATTTTACAGCCAAGGAAACAATCCTGAGAATAGCCAAGGAGAGGAGTTTCCTTACATATGGAGGGAGGAACATCAGAATAACATCAAACCTGTCCACAGAAACCTGGCAGGCAAGAAAGGTTGGCAAGACATATTCAGAGTACTAAACGAAAAGAACATGCAGCCAAGAATACTTAATCCAGCAAGGCTGTCATTTAGAATGGATGGAGAGATAAAGAGCTTTCAGGACAGGCAGAAACTGAAAGAATATGTGACCACTAAGCCAGCCCTGCAAGAAATATTAAGGGAGATTCTGTAAGCAAAGAGAGACCCCAAGAGTCACATAGAACAGAAACAGGGAAAATCTACAGAAACAGGGACTTTGCAGGTAATACAATGGCACTAAATTCTTATCTTTCAATAGTTACTCTGAATGTAAATGGGCTGAATGCTCCCATGAAAAGACACAGGGTTTCAGATTGGATAAAAAAGCAGAACCCATCCATATGCTGTCTACAAGAGACTCATTTTGAAACTAAAGACACCTCAAGATTGAAAGTGAGGAGATGGAGGGCGCCTGGGTGGCTCAGTTGGTTAAGCGACTGCCTTTGGCTCAGGTCATGATCCTAGAGTCCCTGGATCGAGTCCCACATCGGGCTCCCTGCTCGGCAGGGAGTCTGCTTCTCCCTCTGACCCTCCCCCCTCTCATGTGCTGTCTCTCTCATTCTCTCTCTCTCAAATAAATAAATAAAATCTAAAAAAAAAAAAAAAGAAAAAAAAAAGAAAGTGAGGAGATGGAGAACAATTTACCATGCTAAAGGATCTCGAAAGGAAGCTAGGGTAGGAATCCTCATATCAAACACTAGATTTTAAGCCAAAGACTGTAGTAAGATATATAGAGGGACACTATAGCATATTTAAAGGGTCCATCCAACAAGAAGATCTAACAATTGTAAATATCAATGTCCCCAACATGGGAGCAGCCAATTATATAAAACAATGAGTAACCAAAATAAAGAAACATACAGATAATAACACATGAATAGTAGGAGACCTCAACACTCCACTCACAGCAATGGACAGATCACCTAAGCAGAAGATCAATAAAGAAACAAGAGCTTGAAAGACCTAAATGTGAGACAGGAGTCCATCAAAATCCTAAAGGAGAACACAGGCAGCGACCTCTTCGACCTCAGCTGCAGCAACTTCTTCCTAGAAACATCACCAAAGGCAAGGGAAGCAAGGGCAAAAATGAACTATTGGGACCTCATCAAGATAAAAAGCTTTTGCACAGCAAAAGAAACAGTCAACAAAACCAAAAGACACCAACAGAATGGGAGAAGATATCTGCAAATGACATATCAGATAAAGGGCTAGTATCCAAAATCTATAAAAAACTTCTTAAACTCAACACCCAAAGAACAAATGATCCAATCAAGAATTGGGCAGAAGATATGAACAGACATTTCGCTGAAGAAGACATCCAAATGGCCAACAGACACATGAAAAAGTGCTCAACATCGCTCAGCATCAGGGAAATCCAAATCAAAACCTCAATGAGATACCCCCTCACACCAGTCAGAATGGCTGAAATTAACAAGTCAGGAAAGGACAGATGTTGGAGGGGATGCGGAGAAAAGGGAACCCTCCTACATTGTTGGTGAGAATGCAAGCTGGTGCAGCCACTCTGGAAAACAGTATGGAGGTTCCTCAAAAAGTTGAAAATAGAGCTGCCCTATGATCCAGCAATTGCACTACTGGGTATTTACCCCAAAGATACAAATGTAGGGATCCAAAGGGGTACGTGCACCCCGATGTTTATAGCAGAATGTCTACAAGAGCCAAACTATGGAAAGAGCTAAGATGTCCATCAACAGATGAATGGATAAAGAAGACGTGGTATATATACAATGGAATATTATGCAGCTATTAAAAGGAATGAAATCTTGCCATTTGCAACGGCATGAATGGAACTAGAGGGTATTATGCTGAGCGAAATAAGTCAATCAGAGAAAGACATGTATCATATGATCTCACTGATATGAGGATTTCTTAATCTAGGAAACAAACTGAGGGTTGCTGGAGTGGTGGGGGGTGGGAGGGATGGGGTGGCTGGGTGATAGACATTGGGGAGGGTATGTGCTATGGTGAGCGCTGTGAATTGTGTAAGATTGTTGAATCACAGACCTGCACCTCTGAAACAAATAATACATTATATGTTAAAAAAAAAAAGAAGATAGTAGAAAGGGAGAAATGAAGGGGGGGAAATCAGAGGGGGAGATGAACCATGAGAGACTATGGACTCTGAGAAGCAAACTGAGGGTTCTAGAGGGGAGGGGGGTGGGGAGATGGGTTAGCCTGGTGATGGGTATTAAAGAGGGCATGTACTGAATGGAGCACTGGGTGTTGTACGCAAGCAATGAATCATGGAACACTACATCAAAAACTAATGATGTAATGTATGGTGATTAACATAACATAATAAAAAAGAAAAGAAACAAGAGCTTTGAATGATGCATTGAACCAGATGGACTTCATAGATATAAACAGAATGTCCCATCCTAAAACAAGAGAATACTCATTCTTCTTGAGTGTACGTCGAACTTTCTCCAGAATAGACCACATACTGGGTCACCAATCATGTCTCAACAGATACCAAAAGACTGAGATTATTCCCTGCATATATTTAGACCACAATGCTTTGAAACTGGAACTCAACCACAGGAAGAAATTTGGAAGGAACTCAAACACTAGGAAGTTAAAGAGCACCCTGCTAAACAATGATTGCATCAACCAAGAAATTAAAGAAGAACTTAAACAATTCATGGAAACTAATGAGAATGAAAACTTATTGGTCTAAAACCTATGGGACACAGTAAAGGTGATCCTAAGAGAGAAATATATTGCCATCCAAGCCTCTCTCAAAAAATTAGAAAAATCCCAAATGCACAAACTAACCTTACACTTAAATGACCTGGAGAAAGAATAGCAAATAAAGCCTAAACCAAGCAGGAGAAGAGAAATAATAAAGGTTAGAGCAGAAATCAATGAAATAGAAACCAGAACAGTAGAACAGATCAATGAAACTAGGAGCTGGTTCTTTGAAATAATTAATAAGATCAATAAAACTCTGGCCAGACATATCCAAAAGAAAAGGGAAAGGACCCAAATAAATAAAATCATAAATGAAAGGGAAGAGATCACGACTAACACCAAGGAAATAGAAACAATTATTAGAAATTATTACCAGCAACTATGTGTCAAAAAATTAAGCAATCTGGAAGAAATAGATGAATTCCTGGACACTTATAAACTACCAAGACAAACAGGAAAAAATAAACAATCTGAATACACACACACACACACACACACAAAAACAGTAAGGAAATTGAAGCAGTAATCAAAAACCTCTGAAAAAATAAGAGTCCAGGGCCAGATGGTTTCCCAGGGGAATTCTACCAAACATTGAAAGAAGAAATAATACCTATTCTACGAAGCTATTTCAAAAACCGGAAATAGAAGAAAAATTTCCAAACTCGTTATATGAGGCCAGTATTACCATGATTCCAAAACCAGACAAAGACCCCATCAAAAAGGAGAATTAAAGACCAATGTCCCTGATAAATATGGATGCCAAAATACTCAACAAGATCCTAGCCAATGGGATCCAACAGAACATTAAAATTATGTTTTAATCCTTTGATTAAATCCCACTATGACCAGGTGTTCATTCAATGTGATAGAGCACATTAATAGAAGAAATGACAAGAACTATATGATCCTCTCAATTGATGCAGAAAAAACATTTGACAAAATACAGCCTCCTTTCCTGATTAAAACTCTTCAAAGTATTGGGATAGAAGGAAAATATCCCAATATCATAAAAGCTATTGATGAAAAGCACACAGTGAATATCATTCTCAGTGGGGAAAAGCCGAGAGCTTTTCCCTTAAGGTCAGGAACACGACAGGGATGCCCACTCTCACCATTATTGTTCAACATTGTACTAGAAGTCAACAAAACAAAGAGGCAACCCACAGAATGGCAGAAGACATTTGCAAATGACACTACAGATAAAGGGCTGGTATCCAAAATCTATAAACAACTTCTCAAAGTCAACACCCAAAAAAATAGTCAAGTCAAAAAGTGGGCAGAAGAGATGAACAGACACTTCTCTGAAGAAGACATACAAATGGCTAACAGACACATGAAAAAATGTTCATCATCATTAGCCATCAGGGAAATCCAAATCAAAACCACACTGAGATACCACCTTACACCAGTTAGAATGGCAACAATGGACAGGGAAAGAAACAACAAATGTTGGAGAGGTTGTGGAGAAAGGGGAACCCTCTTACACTGTTGGTGGGAATGCAAGTTGGTACAGCCACTTTGGAAAACAGTGTGGAGGTTCCTCAAAAATTTTAAAATAGAGCTACCCTATGACCCAGCAATTGCACTCCTGGGTATTTACTGCAAAGACACAGATGTAGTGAAAAGAAGGGCCATATGCACCCCAATGTTCATGGCAGCAATGTCCGCAATAGCCAAACTGTGGAAAGAGCCGAGATGCCCTTCAACAGATGAATGGATAAAGAAGATGTGGTCCATATATACAATGGAATATTACTCAGCCATTAGAGAAGATGAATACCCAACTTTTACATCAACATGGATGGGACTGGAGGATATTATGCTAAGTGCAATAAGTCAAGTAGAGAAAGTCAATTATCATATGGTTTCACTTATTTGTGGAACATAAGGAATAACATGGAGGACATTAGGAGAAGGAAGGGAAAAATGGGCGGGGGGAATTGGAGGGAGAGATGAACCATGAGAGACTATGGACTCTGAGAAACAAACAGGGTTTTAGAGGAGAGGGGGGAGGGGTGATTGGTTAGCCCAGTGATGGGTATTAAGGAGAGCATGTACTGCATGGAGCACTGGGTGTTATACGAAAACAATGGATCGTGGAACACTACATCAAAAACTAATGATGTATTGTATGGTGACCAACATAACATATTAAATTAAAAAAAAATAGTGTTCATTGCAGAGCCACGGAAGTATACTATGACTATGTTTCCCTTCCTGTGCAACAATTTTCTCCAGGAGTTAATAATTGCCTTATTTTAAAAAAATTCTTAGTGTTTTATGTACCTATTCATAATTATTTTCACATACTCTCTCAGATCTGTAATTATACACTTTTAAACATTTTTTAATGAACAAAACTTTCAGACAACCTAACTTTTTTTTTTTTTAATACTCTGGACAACTTCTCCCTAGGTTGTTTTGTTTTGTTTGCTTCTTTTTGTTTTGTTTTGTTTTGTTTTGTTTTGTTTTTGTCCGTCTCATTCCCGACTCACTGTTCTGTAGGCTTGCTGCATAGTAATCATTATGGGACTTCCTTCAATTTCTCTCCATCCATGGATCTACTACTTCCTGTATCCCACATCATTCTATTTTAAGTCTTTCATTCTGAAGGAGAAATTTTCAAAGAAAGGGTGCATAGAAGGTAAATTTTTGATGACCTACTGTTATACTTGATTCTTAGTTTGGTCTGATATAGAATTCCACATGGAAAATTATTTTCCTTCAGAATTTAAAGCATTGTTCTTTTTATCTTCTATATTGCAGTGTTGCTTTTAGAACATCTAATGACATTCTAATTACTTGCTCTTTATGTATATAACCTTTTCTCCCCAATAATTTTGAAGTCTTTCCTTTATGCCAGGGATAGCACATTGTTTTTATCCTTTGCCATCATAAGGTGTTTCTCTTTTTGATTTTAATAAAGATACTAAGATTGGACCATTTTCTTATGTTTTTTTTTTCTATTTTTTAAAAAATGATTGCATCTACTGTCTTTACTCTGTTCTTTATCATCTCCAACTTTTCCAGAGAATAAATCTACAATTTTCAGACTGGATGGAATAAGAGTTATTATATTTATGCATGGGATATAAACCATAGGGGTTCTAATGACTGCATGTAACAATGTTTAACTTTCTCATCTCTCCTTCCACTTTTCCTCATTCCAAATTCAATAATATTTTGTATTTTTAAATTCTGAGACTTTCAGAAATTCTGTGAAGGGGATTGATCCACTTAATTTTATCATTTCCTTCTGAAGGCATTTTTTTAAGTTTTTATTTAAATCCCAGTTAGTTGGGGCTCCTGGGTGGCTCAGTTGGTTGGGCGACTGCCTTCAGCTCAGGTCATGATCCTGGAGTCCTGGGATCAAGTCCTGCATCAGGCTCCCTGCTCAGCGGGGAGTCTGCTTCTCCCTCTGACCCTCACCCTCCCCCATCTCATTGCTCTCTCTCTCTCTCTCATTCTCACTCTCTCAAATAAATAAATAAAATCTTTTAAAAAAATCCCAGTTAGTAAACATACAGTGTAATATTAGTTTAAGGTGTACAATAAAGTGATTCAACACTTCCGTATAATACCCAGTGCTTATCACAAGTGCACTCCTTATTTAACCTATCACCTATTTAACCCACCCCCCCAACCCACCTCCCTTCTGGCAACCTTCAATAGTTCTCTATAGTTATGAGTCTGTTTCTCAGTTTGACTCTCTCTCTTTTTTTTCCTTTGTTCATTTTTTTGTTTGTTTCTTAAGTTCCACTTATGAATGAAATCATATGGTATTTTTCTTTCTCTGACTGACTTACTTTTCTTAGAATAATACTCTCTAGCTCCATCCACATCACTGCAAATGGTGAGTTTCATTATTTTTTATGAATGACTAATATACCATTGTATGTATGTACCACATCACCTTTATCCATTTATCAGTCAATGGACATTTGGGTTGTTTGAATAATTTGGCTATTGTTGATAATGCTGCTATAAACATTGGGATGCATGTATCTGTTGGAATCAGGGTTTTTGTATCTTTGGGGTAAATAGCTAGTAGTAAAAGCTAGGAGTAGGGTAATTCTATTTTTAAATTTTGAGGAACCCCCGTAGTGTTTTCCAGAGTGGCTGCACCAGTTTGCATTCCCACCAACAGTATAAGAGGGTTCCCTTTCTCCTCACCCTTGCCAACAACTGTTGTTTTCTGTGTTGTTAATGTTAGCCCTTCTGACAGGTGTGAGGTGATACCTCATTTTGTTTTGATTTGTATTTCTCTGATGATGAGTGATGTTGGGCATCTTTTCATGTGTCTGTTAGCCATCTGTATGTCTTCTTTGGACAAATGTCTATTCATGTCTTCTGCCCATTTTTAAGCTGGATTATTTGGTTTTTGGGTGTTGAGTTTGATAAGTTCTTTATAGATTTTGGATACAAATTCTTTATCAGATATGTCATTTGCAAATATCTTTGCCCATTCCAAAGGTTGCCTTTTAATTTTGTTGATTGTTTCCTTCACTATGCGAAGCTTTTTATCTTGATGAAGTCCCAATAGTTTATTTTTGCTTGTGTTTCCCTTGCCTCAGCAGACATATCTATTAAGAAGTTGTGTATTGTCTAAGACTGATGAATCATGGACATGTACCCCTGAAACAAATAATATGTTAATAATAAAAAAAGAAAAAAAAAGTTGCTGTAGCCAATGTCAAAGAGGTTATTGCCTGTGTAATCCTCTAGGATTTTGACGGTTTCCTGTCTCACATTTAGATCTTTCATCCATTTTGAATTTATTTTTGTATATAGTGAAAGAAAGTGGTCCAGTTTCATTCTTATGCATGTTGCTGTCTAGTTTTCCCAATACCATTTGTTGAAGAGACTGTCTTTTTGCCAGTGGATATTCATTCCTGCTTTGCTGAAGATTAGTTGACCCTATAGTTGTGGGTTCTTTTCTGGGTTTTCTATTCTGTTTCATTGATCTATGTGTCTGTTTTAGGGCCAGTACCATACTGTGTAGATCATTATAGCTTTTTAATGAAGTCCAGAATTGTGATGACTTCAGCTTTGCTTTTCTTTTTCAAGATTGGTTTGGCTATTCAGGGTCTTTGGTGGTTCCGTACATATTTTAGGATTGGTTGTTTTAACTCTGAAAAAATAGTGGTGGTATTTTGATAGGGATTGCATTAAATGCAGATTTCTTTGGTTAAGTATAAACATTTAAAAAATATTTGTTCCTCCAATCCATGAGCACAGAATATCTTTCCATTTCTTTGAGTCATCTTCAGTTTCTTTCATCAGTATTTTATAGTTTTCAGAGTATAGGTCTTTCACCTCTTTGGTTAGGTTTATTTCTAGCTATCTCGTTGTTTTGGTGGAATTGTAAATGGTATCAATTCCTTGTTTCTCTTTCTCCTGTTTCATTATTGATGTATAGGGGCGCCTGGGTGGCTCAGATAGTTGGGCGTCTGCCTTCGGCTCAGGTCATGATCCCAGGGTCCTGGGATCAAGTCCCGCATGGGGCTGCTGGCTCAGCGGGGAGCCTGCTTCTCCCTCTCCCTCTGCCTCTTTCCCTGCTCATGCTCTCTCTCTCTCTATCTTTGTGTCTCAAATGAATAAATAAAATCTTAAAAAAAAAAAAAGAAATGCTACACATTTCTGTACCTTGATTTTGTATGCTATGACTTTATTGAATTCATTTATCAGTTCTAGCAATTTTGTGTGTGTGTGTGTGTGTGGAGTCTTTCAGTTTTTCTATATAGACTATCGTGTAATCTACAAATAGTGAAAGTTTGACTCTTCCTTGCTGATTCAGATGCCTTTTATTTGTTTTTGTCGTCTGATTGCTGTGGCTAGGACTTCTTGTACTATGTTAAATAACAGTGGTGAAAGTGGCCATCCCTGTATCATTCCTGACCCTAGAGGAAAAGCTCTGTTTTTTCCCCATTGAGGATGATATTAGCTGTGGGTTTTTATATATCACCTTTATTCTGTTGAGGTATGTGTCCTCTAACCCTACTTTGTTGAGGGTTTTTATCATGAATGGATGTTGTACTTTGTCAGATGCTTTTTCTGAATCTATTGAAATGATCACATGGTTCTTATCCTTTCTTTTATTAATGTGATGTATCACTTTGATTGATTTATGTATATTGAACCACCCTTACAACCAAGGAATAAATCCCACTTGATAGTGGTGAATGATTCTTTTATTGTATTGTTGGATTTAGCTTGCTAGTATTTTAGTGAGAATTTTTGTATCCATGTCCATCAGGGATATTGGCCAGTAGTTCTCTTTGTTAGGGGAGTCTTTATCTGGTACTGGTATCAGTGTAATGCTGGCTTTATAAGATGAGTTGGAAGTTTTCTTTCCTCTTCTATTTTTTTGGAATAGTTTGAAAATAATAGGTATTAACTCTTTAAATGTTTGGTAGAATTTGCCTGTGAAACCATCTGGCCTTGAACTTTTGTTTGTGGGAGATTTTTAAATACTGATTCAATTTCTATGCTGGTTATCTCTGTTCATTTTCCTATTTCTTCCTGTTTCAGTTTTGGTAGTTTATATGTTTCTAGAAATTTATCCATTTCTGCCAGGTTGCCCAATTTGTTGGCATATAATTTTTCATAATATTACTTATAGTTGCTTATTTCTGTGGTGTTGGTTGTTTCTCCTCTCTGATTTGTGATTTTATTTATTGAGGTCCTTTCTGTTTTCTTTTTGATAAGTCTGGCTGAGGGTTTATCAATTTTATTATTATTATTTTTCATTGAACTAGCTCCTGGTTTCATTGATCTGTTCTATTGTTTTTTTTTTTTTTAAGTCAATATAATTTATTTCTGCTCTAATCATTATTATTTCTTTCCTTCTGCTGGCTTTAGATTTTGTTTGTTGTTCTTTTCTAGATCCTTTAGGTGAAAAAGTTAGGTTTTTTATTTTGGATTTTTCTTGCTTCTTAAGGTAGGCCTGTATTGCTGTATAATTTCCTCTTAGCAATATTTTTCTGCATCCCAAAGATTTTGGATCATTGCATTTGCATTTTCATTTGTTTCCATATATATATATTTAAATTTCTTCATTGATTTCATGGTTGACCCATTCATTGTTTAGTAGCATGTTGTTTGGCCTCCATGTATGTGTGGTTTTTCCAATTTTTTTCTTGTGATTGACTTCCAGTGTTGTGGTCAGAACAGGTGCATGGTATGACTTCAATCTTTTTGCATTTATTGAGGCTTGTTTTATGACTTAATACATGATTTATTCTGGAGAATGTTCTATGTGAATTTAAAAAAGAATGTATATTCAATGTTTTAGAATAAAATGTTCTGAATATATCTGTTAAGTACATCTGGTCCACTGTCATTCAAAGCCATTATTTTCTTGTTTATTTTCTGTTAAATGATCTATCCATTGATGTAAGTGAGGTTTTAAAATCCCTTACTACTTTTGTGTTATTATTATGTCTGTTATTCACTGTTTTGTATATTTGGGTGCTCCAATGTTGGGTGCATAAGTATTTACAATTGCTATATCTTCTTGTTGGATTGTCCCAATTATGATTACATAATGACCTTCTTTGTCTCTTGTTACTGTCTTTCTTTCAATGTCTAAGCTGTCTGTTATATGTTTTGCTACCCTGGCTTTCTTTTGACATCCATTTGTGTGATAAATATTTCTCCACTCCCTCTCTTTCAATTTGAAGGTGTGTTTAGGTCTAAAATGAGTCTCTTCAATTATTATATGCTCTCACTCATATGTGAAATTTAAGAAACAAAAGAGAGGATTGTAGGGGAAGTGAGGGAAAAATAAAACAAGATGAAATCGAGAGGAAGACAAACCATAAGAGACTCTTAATCATAGGAAGTAAACTGAGAGTTGCTGGAGGGGAGAACGGTGGGGGATGGGGAAACTGATGGGTGATGGGCATTAAGGAGGGCAATTGATGGAATGAGCACTGGGTGTTATATGTAACTGATGAATTACCGAACTCTACCTCTGAAACTAATAATACATTATATGTTAATTAATTGAATTTAAGTAAAAAAAAATTTTAAAAAATGTGACGGGCACTGCCTGGTAAACAGTATGTATGAAAGAAAAAATGAGTCTCTTGTAGGAAGTATATCTATGGGTCTTGCTTTTTTTTTTTTTTTTAATCCATTCTGGCAACCTATGTCTTTTGAATGGAGCGTTTAGTCCATTTACATTCAGAACAATTTATAGATATATATTTAATGCCATTTTATTACTTGTTTTGTCATTGTTTCTGGAGATTTTCTCTGTTCCTTTCTTGTCTTTGTCACTTTTGGTCTCTTCTTTCTGCTCAGAGTCCCCTTTAATATTTCTTGCAGGGCTGGTTTGGTGGTCATGAACTCCTTTAGTTTTTGTCTGTGTGGAAACTACCTCTCCTTTTATTCTGAATAACAGCCTTGTTGGATACATTATTCTTGGCTGCTGATTTTTGCCATTGAGCACTTTAAATATATCATGCCGCTCCCTTCTGGCTTGTCCCATTTCATTTGAGAAATCTCCAGCTAGCCTTATGGATCTTCCTTTGTAAGTTAGGGACTTGTTTCTTTTCTTGCTGTTTTTAAGATTTTTTCATTATCACTATATTTTGCAAACTTAACTACAATATGTCTTGGTGTTGGTGTCCTTTTGTTCATTTTGATGGGAGTTCTCTGTGCTTCCTGTATTTGGAGTCTGTTTCCTTCCCCAGATTAGGGAAATTTTCAGCTAGTATTTCTTCAAATAAATTTTCTGCCCCCTTTTTTCCTTCTTCTTCTTCTAGAACTCCTACAATGTGAATGCTATTACATTTGATGGCGTCACAGAGTTCCCTAAGGATATTCTTCATTTTATAATTTTTCTTTCTCTCTTTTGTTCAGCTTCATTATTTTCCATTATTTTATCTTTTATATCACTAATTCTTTCCTCTGCTTCTTCCAGCCTGCCATGCATTGCATCAAGCTGGTTTCCAATCTCATTTATTGTATTCTTCATTTCTGACTGATTCTTTCTTTCTCTTTTTACTTAATTTATTTAAATTCAATTAGTTAACATATAGCGTATCATTAGTTTCAGATGTAGAGTTCAGTAATTCATCAGTTGCATATAACACCCAGTGCTCATTCCATTAATTGCCTTCCTTAATGCCCATCACCCAGTTTCCCCATCCCCCCACCTTCCTTCCAGCAACCTTCAGTTTGTTTCCTATATTCAAGAGTCTCTTGTGCTTTGTCTCCCTCCCTGATTTCATCTTATTTTATTTTCCCCTCCCTTCCCCTGTGGTTGTCTGCACTATTTCTTATATTCCACATATGAGTGAAACCATATGATAATTGTCTTTCTCTGATTGACTTATTTTGCTCAGCATAATACGCTCTAGTTCCATCCATGTCATTGCAAATGGTAAGACTTAATTTTGTTGATGGCTGAGTAATATTCTTTTGTATATGTATACCACATCTTCTTTAGCCATTCATTTGTTGATGGACATCTGGGCTCTGATTCTTTTTTAACTCTTTTATCTCTATGGTATGGGTCTCCATGATGTCTTCTATTCTTTTCTCAAACCCGGTGACTATCCTTATTACTGCTGCTTTAAATTCTCTATCAGGCATGTTACTTATGTCTGTTTCACTGAGATCTCTGTCCATGGCCTTATCTGGTTCTTTCTTTGGGGATGGTTTCCTCCATCTTGGCATTTTTTCTAAGTCTCTGCCTTCTTCTCTGTGTTAGAAAAGCCAGTTATGTGTCCTGCTCCTGAAAGAAATTGCTTTATGAAGAAAATGTCATGTAGTGTCTAGGGCCTGGTGCTTTAGGAAGTGTCTCTTGTTTGTGCTGCATGTGCTCTGCTGTTGTTTTGGCTGCTCTATCCTTTAGGCCAGCTGTCTGCAGAGGCTCTCTTTGCCTGCAGTGAGCATTATTTTGTCCTTGGCCAGAAAGTGGTGAGTTTTAACTAGGTGTGCCCAGGTCAGCTTGTTAAATGAAACCTGGTACTACTTGCACTAGAACAAAAGCCCTGCAGAATTCTGTTTCAGAGACATGGTGTGGGCAGGGGTTTCTGCTGGTATTCTAAGGAAGGGGCCCACCTTGCTGGTACTAATGCATATTTGACAGAAGGCATCTTAGATTGTAGCTTTCTCCTATCTACAAGGACTATTACCATTTTCATTCAATTCTGCTTTCAATAACATGTATTGCAATCTTTTGTCCACTGATATTCTTTGCCTATTCACTTTGTCTTTGTCAATTTATGCCTTATATATATATACCTTCAATGTAGTAGGGTTTCAGATGAGATATTAGATAAATGCATGTAGTGTTTAGCCAAAAATCCAACAAACCATTTCCTCCTTACAAAT
This sequence comes from Phoca vitulina, assembly GCF_004348235.1. Classification (NCBI taxonomy): domain Eukaryota; kingdom Metazoa; phylum Chordata; class Mammalia; order Carnivora; family Phocidae; genus Phoca; species Phoca vitulina. Next base: position 7,563,110 of record NW_022589760.1, read on the forward strand.
GCAACATATCCCTACTTTAGGAATTTTCCTACCAAAGGTGAAACCATGCAGTCCTAACATAATTGTGAACATTATACTGAAGTAATCCTGCCAATAAGGTGGTTGCACTTAAAATAATTTATTTAATCTGAGGTCACAAAAATATACTTTTCAACATCTCTTCTGTCTTCATAGATGGTTAAAAAGTTTTGTCATTGTCCTTGTCACTGGATATTAAGGACAATTCTGCCAACAGGAAAAGAGCCTGGTGCAAATGATTCCCTAAGTTAATTCCAGAACTATAAGTTTGTTAATTGACCTAAGGTAATAAATGGCTAATAGTCTTGATTTTTTTCTCTCCTCATTGCATCTATGGTCACTGATGATTTTCTTTCTCCACACATTATCTTTAAAAGTCTATAGGATATACTTTCATTTAAAAAAAAAAAAAAACAGAAAATTGCATTTTCTTGAGACAGAAACCATCTTTCCACCAAGGAAAAATTATGCCTAAAATATAATAAAATGTATGTTGCACTCCACAATTTTAATTTCAAATTAAGCCTTTAGAATGAGATATATATAAAAAAAAAGAATGACAAAAATGTACTTGTTCATTTAATTACCTACACTGACTAAGCAGCTTTATTAATTCAAGGGCAGAAGAAAAAAAGAGGACTTCAACTTTCCTTAAGTGTAAATTCCTCATACAATTGCAGATACTTATGCCAACATAAAGCTGATTTTAATAGGTCCCTCTGGAGGTTTAAGTCTTCAGAACAATAAGCCTAATGGCTGGTATACACTTTCTTTTGGGGAAGTTGTCATTATTAAAATAAGAAATATGCAGGAAGGGAAATAGTCACCTTAGGAAACTATTTGCATAATAAAAATTCATGGTCAGTTTCTTGTTTATGTCCAGTTCACTGATTCTCAATAAAAAAATATTGAACCAGAAATCCATTATCCACATTTATTAAAATTATCCTCAGCACCTATATTATAGGATGTTTTTAAGGTGAAAACACTGAGAAGGCTTTCTGGCACCCAGTAATAATTAGTTTGAAGTTTAAGGGAATTCTTTGCCAGTCTTATATTTTAGTAGTTGTCTTCTATAATAAACCTTTTTTTGGCCATGTGACTGAACCATAATAATCCTAAAATCATTTTCTTAAAAACAGCATTCCATGATAAAATACTTTAATCTGAGTCATAATTCAATCAAATGCTGCCTTAATGCAATGGCCAGTGTAACTAATATTTTAGACATAATTGAAATGTCCACTCTTTTCCAGTAAATAAACTGTTTATCCCTAAATAATTCAAGAGGAAAATATGTTGAAGATGGAAAAATTGCTGTTTATAAGAGTTGTATATTAATGCACAGGCTTTCTAATATTTTGGGCTCTTAAATATTTAGATTTTAGGTCAGGATAAAGGATTAGCTTGGTGTTCTAAGCAAGAGTTCAATTATCCTAAAACTAGTTGAAAATCAACCACATGAATAATTTTATTTCTAATCATACTAATTATAGATATAGAATACACACACACACACACACACACACACGGGGGTGGGGAACATACCCTAATATAAAAAAGACTATAAGATATTTGTGGGCAAAATCTTGTTTTACATTTTATAGTATGGTACTCCCCAACATACAGTTAGGCATAGCTCAACACATAAATATCTCTAATCATTACAGCACCAGCTGTATACTTTTCAACTCTGCCACTGAGGAAATTAATATTCTGAGAAAGCAGTCTAAAATTAGTTTTGATGCATGCAAATCATCACCAATCTGTAAAATGTTTCCTTAAACCTTTCCACAGAATAAGTTCTCTATAAAAATCACAGTAATATTAGTATGTTTGATTTCAAAAAATATGAAATTTAGAATTATAGGATGATAGATCCATAAGTCATTGTAGAGAATATCCAGTTCAAGCTTCACTATATTCAGTTGAAGGAATTTGTGACCACATAATTATCTTCGCATGTTCAGGAAGTTAGGTGGCTATACATTACCATTCCTTGTATTAGCCCCACTATGTTAATTTTCTTTTAAAAAAAGAAAAACAAATGTATATTTTTATATTAAAAAGATAAAATTCTTCTCATTTTATTAATGGTAAATAATCAGATTTTAAGAAAGAGAAGTTCCTTGTCTTTATAATTATATTTATTCTTGATATTTACTGAGCACCTAGATGGTGCTCACCTTATAAAAGAGCACTAATATGAGTAATAAAATATTGATTGAGGGGCGCCTGGGTGGCTCAGTTGGTTAAGCGACTGCCTTCGGCTCAGGTCATGATCCTGGAGTCCCTGGATCGAGTCCCGCATCGGGCTCCCTGCTCAGCAGGGAGTCTGCTTTGCCCTGACCCTATCCCCTCTCATGTGTTCTCTCTCATTCTCTCTCTCTCAAATAAATAAATAAAATCTTAAAAAAAAAAATATTGATTGATCTGAATTATTTTAGGAAGTTTCTACTCCCCAACCCAAAAGCTATTTATTTATAAATCAAACTGATAATCAACTGTACTTGGAGAATTTATATAGCCAAAACTTTATTTTACCCTAGAATGGCTGTGTGCTTTCCTTACTAAACCTAGGATGCATGAATTAGAAGATAGTGTACCTAACATAAACATAAGAAAATGGTGAGACCTCAACTCTTTCTACTCAGAGTCTTTGTATATAGACATAAATTAAAGTAACTAGAAGCTATTGTTTTTATTTTTATTTTTGAAAAGGCTATTCAAAATCTCTAAATTAACTGCTTTTCAACCCCAGTTCACTGTGCGAATTGTAACCTTCACTTCTAAATATATTATTTCATATTTTTTAGCCATCAGAGCTGAATATCAATTTTTTAAATGTTAGTGGAAATTGGATAAGAGACTACATCTCAAGGGAGAACCACCAGAGTATGGAAGAAGGCTATTAATTTACTTCCTATTACCACCTGGAATCTTCTTTTACTGTTTGGATCTATCATCTGCTCTGCTTAGATTATGCCCATAAAAATAATTTCCTGGGTAAGGGACTAAAAAATACCATCTGATAGCTCATCTATGATTCAGAATTTAAATTAACTATTTTAAATAATATTTAATTTTGATGCAACAAAATAGTAACTAACAAAGATTATACTAAATAACTTTTAAAGGTCAAAGATCATTTGTATAGATTTCACAATCATTTCAATGTTCGTGTTTTGCCTTTCATATGCAAGACAACAGCTAACAAGGGATAGGCTGCTGAGATTATCATTAACCTCAGGCTACTGTTTTGCTGCTTCACCTTCAGCAAGATCTCAATGAATATGTTTTTTTTTTTTTTTTTTTTGACTCTTTAAAAAAATTTTTTTTATTAACATATAATGTATTATTTGTTTCAGGGGTACAGGTATGAGGAATTCTTAATCTCAGGAAACAAACTGAGGGTTGCTGGAGTGGGCGGTGGGGTGGGAGGGATGGGGTGACTGGGTGATAGACACTGGGGAGGGTATGTGCTCTGGTAAGCACTGTGAATTGTGCAAGACTGTTGAATCTCAGATCTGTACCTCTGAAACAAATAATGCAATATATGTTAAGAAAAAAAAAAAAGAAGAAGAAGATCTCAATGAATATGTTTTAATTTTTTTTTCACAAAAATAATTTTCCTTTAAAAAAAGCAATTCATATTCATTCAAAGGTAAACACAAGCACAGAAACCTTCCCACTATGTCCCATCTTTTTTAATCCTACCACCAAGCGGTATTTTTTATATACTCCAATTTATTTTTATGTGTGTTTACATATATATGCATGTTTTTAAAGCCATAGATAGATAGATAGATAGATAGATAGATAGATAGATAGATAAATAGATCTGCTTCTCTCACTTAGAAACACATCTGTGAACTTCTTTCTAGGTCAGTAAACATAAAAACATGCTGTCATTAATTTTTCCAGACTATCCAATCGCCGGATACACCATAATTTATGTAGTCATACCCTATTGCTGGTCATTTTTACTCTTTAAAATACTTTTTGTTCTATTCTAGATACTGTTTCAATGGCATCTTAGTGCATGCACTTTGTGGCTTTTTCCTGTTTGTTTTCTGTTAGATAAACTTCAAGAAATATTAGTCAAAGTATATCATATTTTGGAGGATTTTTATAACACTGACAAATTATACTCGGAAAAGTGTACCAATTTATACTCTGTCAGCAAAATGAGATTGCTTATTTCCCCATGCTCAGCCAAAATATTAGACAATGATAAATTAATAACCTCATTAATTCCATATAAGATTCTTTGATTTTGAGTAAGGTTAAATAGTTTTTACAAAATAATTAGCCATTTTGAACTCTTCTGTTAATTGACCATTCATGTCTTTATTAATTTTATGTGGTGCTTTGGTCATTTTACTGGGGATCTGTACTGCCATATTTTCTAATATAAAGAGTAAAGAAATTCAGTTTTGGAACAAATACTTTGTTGTTGGTTCATCTGGGAATCTTAGTTTTTTGAGCAGCAGGATAAAATTTTAAGAGAAACTTATAGTTAACAGATTCAATGCAATCAATATTAATTACATAATTAAGAGAATAGGCTTGTTAAAAATAGATGCTTTTTTGAGAACAAATCATTTTCCAAAATATAAAGCAAAGTTTCAAACACATTTATATATAATGCTAATGGGGTGACAAATTGAACTTACACTACAAGTAAGTGTTCAGAAAACACAAATTAATATCATTTTTGTCTATAGCTAGTGTTACTTTTCTCCTAAGCAGCAACTCATTGCTTAGCACAGGACAAAAAATAATAATAATCTTGTTTTACTTTATATGAAATTGTTCACTTTCTAAAATAGATTTCTTACCCCATTGGTCTCTCTGAAATAGCAGAATGGTATATTGATTTTGAGCAAAAATTTGGATCTAGACTGCTTGAGTTCATATTCCATTTAACATATGTATTCTCTCAATTTCATCACCTATATAATGGGGACAATGAAATACATGCTTCATATGGTTTCTGATAGAGATTAACATCATGCATGCCAAATGCTTATAATGGTGTCTGGCACATGATAAACACTCAATAAATGCTTGTTACTACTTTTCTAATAAATAGTACATGAAATTAAGTGTGATGGCTAATTTTATGTGTCAACTGGCTAGGCCATGGTTCCCAGATATTTGGTCAAAAATTATTCTAGATGTTCTGTGAAGATGTTTTTTATTTTTTATTTATTTTTTAAAGACTTTATTTATTTATTTATTTTAAAGGGGGAGGAGGGGCAGAGGGGGAGGGACAAAAGGGGAGGTAGAGGGACAAGCAGGTTCTACACTGAGCATGGAACCTGATGTGGGGCTTGATCTCATGACCCTGAGATCATGACCTGAGCTAAAACCAAGAGTCAGATGCTTAATCAACTGAGCCACCCAGGCACCCCCTCTGAAGGTGTTTTTTAGATGGGATTGACATTTAGACTTTGTGTAAAGCAGATTACTCTCCATGATGTGGTGGGCCTCATCCAATCAGTTGAAGGTCCTAAGAGAAAAAAGAATGGGGTTCTTCAAAGAAGAGTTAATTCTGTCTCCAGACTGCCTTTGGATTTGGACTACAACATCAATTCTTCCCTAGGTAACCAGTCTGCTGGCCTACCCTGAAGATTTTGGACTTGCTAGCCTATATAATCACATAAGCCAATTCTTTAAAATAAATGATAGATAGATAGATGATAGATAGATAGATAATACAAAGATAGATAAACCTATAATAAATGATAGATAGATGATAGATAGATAGATAGATAGATAGATGATAGAAAATAATACATTCATACATACATACATGCATATCCTATTGGTTTTGTTTTGTAAGAGTGTGAACACAAGATGATATGAAGAATTGATCCAATCATTTAATCTACTACAATTACCTCATACTATGTCATAAATCTGCTCTCTGAGACAAAGTTGGGAAATGGGATTTTATGACACCAACCTACCTTATTTCCTTTTTTTTTTTTTAATATTTTATTTATTTATTTGACAGAGAGAGAGACAGCGAGAGAGGGAACACAAGCAGGGGGAGTGGGAGAGGGAGAAGCAGACTTCCCACTAAGCAGGGAGCCCAATGTGGGGTTCGATGTGGGGCTCGATCCCAGGACCCTGGGACCATGACCTGGGCCGAAGGCAGACGCTTAACGACTTATTTCTTACCTTTATTTCATATAATGTTCAGGGCCAAAACTAAGATCTGTCTTATTTTTTCATCTTCCATATATCTCCTTTACACAAAACCCAAATATCTGGTTTGTCAATCCTGTTTTTTCAAATTATAAAGAAGGAACTAATGTAATTAGGCAATTTTTATTAACAATATCTACCTTCTGTCTAATACTACACCATCCCTAACTCATTCCAGTCACTAGTATGTCATCCATTTCTATAATTTTGTAATTTTAAGAATGTTATGTAAATGGAATAATACAGTATATAACCTTTTGGAATTGGCTGTTTTCATGCAGCATATTTTCCTTAAAATCCACTCAAGTTGTTGTATGTCTCAATAGTTTGTTTCTTTTTTCTTTTTTTGTATTCCACGGTAAGAATGTACCACAATTTGTTTAACTATTAATTTTTTGAAGCGTATCTGAATGGTTTCCAACTTTTGGCTATTGCAAATAAATCTGCTACAAATATTAATGCACAGATTATTTTGTGTGACCACATTTTTCATTTCTCTGCTAAATTGTCCAATAATTACAATTGCTGGTTATATGATGTGGTATTTTTTGTTTTATAAGAAATTGCCAAACCCCCTTTTCAGAGTTATTGCATCATTTCACATTCTCACAAGCAATTATGAGTGATCTAGTTTCTTCCTTACCAGTATTCGATGGTGTCACTAATTTTTATTTTAGCTATTCTGATAGGTATACAGTGATATATCACTGTGATTTTAATATTAATTTCCCTGGTAGCTAGTGATGTTGAAAATCTCTTCATGTGCATGTTTGACATCTGCATATTCTCTTTGATGAAATGTCTGTTCATATCTTTTGCTTATTTTCTAATTACATTTTTTTCTGATGAGGTTTGAGAGTTCTTTATATATTCTAGATACTAGTCCTTCATCAGATTTGTAGTTTACAAATATTCCGTCCCAGTTTGCTTCTTTTTTCTATTCTCATAACAAGGTCTTACAGGATTTTTTTTTTATTTTGATGAGGAATAACTTGTTAAATTCTTTTTTCTTTTTCAACATATGATGCTCGAACAATTGAACATTCAAAGACAAAACAGACAAAAAGAAACTAAACATGAGAACTTATACAAAAATTAACTCAAATATGGATCCTAGACTTAAATGTACATATAAAATTGTAAGCTTTTAGAAAAATATTTAGATAAAAATTATTAGGAAAAAAGTATTAAAATATAAAGGAGAAAATCTTCAGGACTCAGGCTAAGCAAAACCGAGTTTTCTTTCTTTTTTAAAAGAAATTGTCTTTTTTATTGAAGTTTAGGTAACACAGAATGTTACATTAGTTTCAGATGTACAACATAATGATTCCAAAAGTCTATACACTATGCTATGATCATCACAATTATAGCTACCATTTGTCACCATATAACACTTTACAGTATCATTGGGTATATTCCCTATGCTGTATCTTATATCCCTGTGACTTACTCATTCCATAACTGGAAGTTTATATCAGCCACTCTACTTATTTTTTCCCATCTCCCACCCCTTTTCCTCTGGCAACCATGTTTGTTCTCTGTATTTATGGATTTGTTTCTGCTTTTTGTTTTGTTTGTATGTACATTTTTTGAGTTCACATATAAGTGCAGTTATATGGTATCTGTCTTTTTCTGTCTGACTTATTTAATTTAGCCTATGTCCTAGGTCCATCCATGTTGTAGCAAACAGCAAGATTGATCTATATATATATTTCTTTATCCATTCATCTATCAATGGACACTTGATTTGTTTCCATATATTGACTATCATAAATAAGTGTAGTCTGTATTTTATGTATTGTATTTATGTATTGTATTTATTACACACATCTTTGTTTCAAAGAAGTTCATTGTGCTTTTACCTGGGCTGCTGACACTAATTGTGTTGGGAGAGTCTTGGAATATCTTCTCTATATTCAGATTTTTATAAATGTGATGGGTAATAAACACAGAGGTGCATATATCTTTTCAAATTAGTGTTTTCATTTTCTTTGGTTAAATACTCAGTAGTGGAATTACTGGATCATATGGTATTTCTATTTCTTAAATTTTTTTGAGGAAACTTCATAATTTTTTCCATCAATGGCTATACCAATTACATTCCCACCAACACTGTACAAGGGTACCTTTACCTCCACATCCCTGCCAATATTTGTTATTTAGAAATCATCTAGCTTGATTTAGAAGCTCCTGCTCATATGAGGAAAAAGGAATATATGGTAAAATTATAGTAATTTAGTTCATTATATAGTACAAATCATTATGGCTTTGTAATTCATTACAGAGCCTTTGGATTTTTTTTTTTTTTTTGAGCTCCCATTTCATTTGTATCAAGTCAATATACTCTCTCAATCAAATTACTTCTTTATATGTGAACCCATCATATTTATAGAAATCAGCACATAGAGAAGATGTTCCCAAGCTCTCCCAACACAATTAGGGTCAGTAGCCCAGTAGAAAGCACAATGGACTTCTTTGAAAAATAGATGTGTGGGGGTATAATCAATTCATTGTCTTGGGCATAAAATGCAGGGTACACTCCAGATCCTCAGAGGTGTGGCATGACATAAGACAGACAGCAGGTGGCCCTGGGAGCTAACACCACCAGCCTAGAGATGCAGGCACACAGGCAGGCTTCAGGCAAGTGGCGCTGATCTTAGCCAGATAAACAAATACCCATTAACTTCTCATCTGTTTCACACACAGGGAACCCTAAGCAAAGAAAGGAAAATGTAAAGAAGAAATGGGGATCTAATCACCTTCTAAGCCTTTCATATTCTATAATTGTCATTCTCATAGCTCAGTTCTCTCACTAAACACACAAGGCTTTTCATACGGGCCCTGGCCACACCCACTAACCATGTTTCCTTACACTCTGGGAGGCTTGGGCACCCAGAGGTGCTCCCATTCCCTGCCACAGTCCCCTGAGTTAAGGGGCAAGTGGTGACCATGGGTGTACAGATTGGGAGTCAGGGGCCCAGAAGAATCTGCCCCCATCTCTGATAGACTTCACATCTGTTATGGCCCCTCAGGTCATCTGACACTGCCTGGGGGTGCTCTTGTGGTGCCAGCAGCCACAGATCACACTAGTGACATATCCATTACCTGGCCCCAGCTTCCAAGCCACCCATCCCTTCTTACTGTCACACTAAATCCCAGAGCCTGGGACCTTCTAGAATTGCATCAAGAATCCTAATGCTAATATTAAATTTAAAATTAAGTCTGCTGGGACACCTGGGTGGCTCAGTCGGTTAAGAATCTGCCTTCAGCTCAGGTCATGATCCCAGGGTCCTGGGATCGAGCCTCATGTCAGACTCCCTGCTCAGTGGAGAGTCTGCTTCTCCCTCTCACTCTGGTCCTCCTTCTGCTTCTCCCTCACCCCCCTGCTCGTGTTCTCTCTTTCTCTCTTTCTCTCTCTCTCTCTGTGAAATAAATAAATAAAATCTTAAAAAAACTAAAAAATAAAATTAAATTTGCTTACTAGTAAAATGAGGACAGAAGACAGATGAAATGGAGCCCCCTCTCCCAATCCCCTGCCCCTCACACTGTCAAGTTGGCGATGTGAACCCAGTAAAGGTTGTGTCCTGGGGATGTCCTGGGCTTATGGATTTAGTGACTATGTCTAGTACACATCACTTTTCCAGTCACAACTCAACATTAGTCTGTACCAAGAAGTGAGATTTAAAATAGTAGACTAGAGCAGAGCAGGCTTCTTTCAGACACATGCTGCTCACCATTTAGAAGGAAGAGTGCTTCCCTGAGCTGCCCAGGAATACAAATGAACTTCAATAGATCTATGCCTGAGTGTCCTGCAGTATACCCTGCTAGATCCATGGACACACTGGTCGTAAAATGTTGTCTAACTGGTAGAGCAATAAAGCACAAGGATTAGGACTACAAATCCTACACCCCTGAAAGGATCCAGCATGACTTCTCATGCTATTCTTCCAAAGTCTGCCTTATCTGTTCTCATGGGTTACAGGATGCCCATGGGGTCAGACCTGGGTCAGGAGAGCCAGGTCAAATGCACAGCATTCTGACAGTGATGCTACAGAACAGGGATGCTCAGGGTGGGCAGAACAGCCTCTCCCAGCACAGAGTAGACTTATATCTACCTCTTAGCTGCAATAATAGCTCACCAAGAACACCAATGGGACTAACATCTTTCTATCATACTACAAGGACAGGTCCCCAAACATGTTTCATTTCCTAAGAGAATGCCAGACAAGCTGAGAGTTACAGTACTTGAGAGCAGCAATAGTGCTATCCTCCTATAATAAATAATTATTTTTCCACACAATGGGCATGAATCTTTGCCCCTGTAGAAACAGATGAAACCTATGAACAAAGTTATCCCGCCCTGGCCAACTTTAGTCAACTTCTTTTGAGTCTTGGAATGTTTCAGCATAAGGCAGAGGAAATGCCAGGGGCCCTAAAGAAATGCTGCTTCCTTGGGAGGCAGAGATGCTAGGAAAGGGTCAAGTGGTAGGCAGGGCTTTTGGAGAATCTCAAGCAAAGGAAACTAGGAATGTTTAATAAGTAAGCCCAGGGGATAAAGTAAAGTTTTGTTGGGCTTCCTGGTGGGGTGAGGTTGGAAGATAGAGGAGGAGGTGGTCCTGAAACCTCTTTACATAACAGGACTGGTCCAGACTAAATCATTCAAGTATTTTCCATTGCTCCTGCCAGTTCCAGTTAATAAGAACCCGATCAAGTCAATAATTTCATTATAGTCTATTCCACTTTAATTAAACCAAATGATAAGAAGAGTATGATGCCCCTCATTCCACATCTGACCTTCCCAAGGTTCTATGGAAAGTTGTTGACACCATGTTACAAGGCAAATGCATTCCAACAAGTACTTTGTTAAGTAAATAGGGATCAGAAGCACCCAAAGAATCTTCCATCTCTACAGTGTCTTCTCTCCAACAAGCTTGGTGCAGAACTTTCTGTCCACAGGGAGATCATCTGAGGCAGTGGGAGCAAGAGCTGCTCTCCTCAGTAAAAAAGATCATACTGGTACCTATGTAAAGGGACCAAATTGACGATGGTGTACAGAGAGAAAATTTTCTAACAGAGATTTTTAAGGAGAAGTGCTGTGTTGGGAAAGAGGTCAAATAGAAACCTGGCACAGAATTGAAAAGAGTTAATTCAGGGACATACGCCCAGCAGGTGTTGTCCAAAATGCCAGCTGAAGACAAGAAGGAATACAAATTAGTTCTTGTCTCCAGATGGGCAGGGTGCTTACATCCCTGGAATTCCCCACAGTTCCCTGCTGCTTCTTATTTGGAAAGAGACAGGATTCTCCTGGCAGGCCCCCTTGGAGGGCAAACTACCAGTCCCAGGTGCCCTCCTGTCTAGCCATGGAGTGTAGAGAAACAGAAAGACACCTACATTTCAGGCAAGGAATGCTGTGTGAGTGAGGTTAAGATGCTGAAGGCAGCTGTCAGGAGTGGGCCTGACCACTCAGAGTGCCTGTGGAGGCTATCCAGGCCAGCTAGCCACTGGATGCTGGGATGGCAAGCTGTCGAGAAGGCACTGGGTTAAATTACTGAAATCTGGCAAATTCTCTGAGCTGTCAGGGCTGTTTACTCCTTGTCCTGGAGCAGAGGCTGAGGCAGGCCAAGAGGCAGTTATGGTACTCTGAGGAGTGACTGGCAGTCAGCTGGCCAGTGCTTCACAGGGACAATGGAAAGAGCCCAGGTTGAGAGTTAGAAGCTGAAGCTTCTGTAAACTGGAAAAAAAGAAATCACTGAACTTTCCTTAGGTTTAGTCTGTTCCCTGTGACAATATCCCTTCCAGCTCAAAAACTATGAATATTTGTTGAAATAAACCTAAAAGAGGGGCATTCTCATAAACTCACAGTTTTACCTGTGACTCCTTCCATTAAAATGCAGGAGAAAATGACAGTGCAGCAGCTCTTGTAAAGTTGAGGTCTTGTCAAGAGTCAGAAAGGTGAGATGGTGTGGCCTGGTCCAGCACAAACTGAGTGTGAATGATTCCATAACATTTTGTAGTTTATCTAACCATGGGGTCCATGAAGAGGGCAGAGAGGCAGTTAATCATCTGGCAAACAGCTAATTGTTAGGGATTGCTAGCTGATTTTTTTAGGAAAAAAATAGACAAAAATTATTAGAAAAATATATGAGAGAAAATCTTCAGGATTGAGGTCTAGGCAAAAACTTAATTTTCAATATCAAAAGCTAAATGTTACCTAGGTCTTACTTTTTTTGTGTTCTTTTTGTAGTAAACCCTAATTTCACTTCAGACCAGTGGATGCCTCTGACACATGAGAATTATAACTGTGTTTGAAAGGCAAAAGAGAAAAGTACATTCATAGTTTTCAAAATATGACCTTGTTTACTCATTTTAATATGAAACTGACCAATTGTAATACCAATTTTCAGGTATTACACTAATGGTCAACAAAAATACCCATGAATCAGATGCTTGTGCAGTGAATTTTACTAGAGCATATAATTTTTATGTTTTCCAAGGTTAGTCTCTTCTAAGTTTAATGATTTCTCTTGGACAAGAAAGCATGCCAATGTAGGCAGTATCTTATCTCTTTGATTTCCTGTATCCATGCCTATATTGCAGTTTAATGGGCACAGAAAGGAGCTCACCAATAATTCACCACATTCAATCAAATATGTTAGCATTTTACTGTGGTATGATTTGACTGAGTGAGAATGAAAAGTGACTTTATAGGTTAATTAATCACACCATTCATAATGACCAGTTTGGTACTTTATATAGAAGCACATATTTAAGTTAAAACAAGTAATTTATTTTCCATAGAAAACAACATGTATAGTACCTAAATCCTATTTCAATTAGTAATTTTAATGTTACACACCAATTAAATATTTCCTGAACTTCATCAGCAGACTAACCCTTTTTAAAATGTAAATACTCCAGGAAAAAATAGGCTTTAAGCTTACTTATAAATATTTTAAAGCAGATGAAGGTGGGGAAATGAAACACTGAATGAAAATAATTAATGTTGGTGGAAGTTGAAGGAGCCTCTAAATTAGGAAAATAAAAATACAAGGAGGATGGAAATACCATACATGGTTTACCTCACATATTTACAATTGTAGCCAGAGCTCACTGATCTCTTTTAACACCAATATATAATGGGATCTGAATCATATTGGCTAGAGGTTCAAGTGATAGATTATAGTTTCTGTAGGAACTAAGCCCCAAATCAGTGAAGCATATTCAACCTAGAGGCAGTCTGAGCTACTTACATCATAGAACAATGAACAAACTTTCCAAAAGTGGCTCATCATTGCCCAATATTAACTGGAACTTTATATTACAGGTCAATTTTTTGTTGGCTTCTTTTAGTGGAAAAAAATAACTAAGCAGCTAACTTTATAAAGTTATATATTTAAAGAATAAGTGAGAATTACTTGATATTACTTCATAATATTCCCTCCAGCTCTCATTTCTCAGTATCTTCTCTTTTAAAGATATGGTATATATCAACATTCTCACTGAGTTAATGTTTTGCCTTTTCATGAGTGGTTTAAGAAAGACTAAATATATTCTTAACTTGCATTTTTGTGACATTCTGAAGGCAAATATCCAAAGGAACATATAATTTGCTTTATACTGGAAGTCAAGGGGAAAATAGTATTCAATATACTGTACACATTTCTATTTTACAAATCTTTATGATATGGCTGAAGTAATAGTTTTTAAATCATTTTACTAATTCAGGCATATCTACTGGAATATAGTCTTTCATTGTTGTTTCTTTATTTCCCCAGCAGCACGGAATTTCTATGTGCAAATTCTTTCATCAAGTGGATTTTTAAATGTTCATTTTATCTCCCCGTCACCACCTGTGAAATAAACACCAAGGAAGCTTAAATTGAATGTCACACTTTTCCCAAGCAGTTTTTAAGGAACTGATTCCTGAAGAGAAATGTAGAAAGTCTCATGCCCTAGAGTTTTCTTAATCTAATCATCTCTGGAAAAAATTGTTTCTTCCTCAGGCTAAATGTATTATCAGGAGGATATAGCCTATGATCATAATCAAGGAAATGAAGGATTGAACTGTGAAATGAAACAATTTTTGTGAGGCTGTTGAAAAATTTTTATTTCTTTACTATCAAAACATGTTATAATTTTTACTATTAAATGTTAATTGTCATCATGTAACAATTGAGACAGATTCTTCAAAGGACTAAACTACTCCAGTTGCTCAATGTCAAGGTTTGAGTTCAAAGGCAATACACAAACCTGAAGGAGTAAACACAACTTTTGAATACATGCAGTTAGTGAATTATAAATGGCTTGCTTTTTAGAAAGTTCATTTGTAAATCACTTTTATGATATGCTGGACAGAAAACAAAATTTATAAAACTCATCTATAAATGACAAAACTGTTCTTAGGCTAGCCCACAAGGGCCTAGTTAATAATGTAACTTATGTGTTGCTTATGTAAAGTTAACAAACAAAAAAATTCAAAAATAATGATGTATAACTGTTGTCTCATTTAAAAATGATTATTATATTACTAAACTTTCAAAAAGTATTCACAGTAGTTTCCTGATATGTGGAAATATTATAAACAAAAATCAATCAAATAAACAAATAAAACTGTTTTTTAATTATCTTTAATGGTCATTTTTAAGAAAAATGGTAGAGGTAGATGTGGAAGCAAATATGATCTTCCTAAAGATTATTATTGGAAGATTTTGGTTATTTCTAAGAGTATAAAGGGCCATGGCATTAATTCTTTATACCTGATTATACTTGAAAAAGTATAGTCTTCTTAATAGAGGAATGTTACTAATACTACTCTAATGTGAATTCTAATTCGGAATTCATAAGTAGAAAAAAATAAATGAATACTGTTTTTCTCTGAAGGTAATATAATTTCCTTAATCACAAAAAGAAATGATCTTTTTTTCCCCCTGTATTATTTCTTTATTTGTAATGTAGGCTTTTTTTGTTATCTCAGTAGTTTTCTCCAAAGTTCTACAAATTCCTTCTCAACCAGCCCTTTTCTTCTTTCTCCTCCTCCTTCTCTCCATATTATAAACTTTTACTGTTTCTGATCCCAAACTACTCAGATGATGTCAGCGCAGTGACATTCAAGCCCTGTCCTCTCACTAAGATCATGGCTCCTCTCTGGCTGCCAGGGAACTGTGACTGTTGGATCGAAACTCCTGGAGCCTGTGCAGTAGATAAATGGAAAATAGTTATGTTTGCTGACTGATTCCCTGAAAGTACATCCACTGGGTGAAGAGGAAGGGAGAAAGCGACATGAATAAAATCTAAAAGGAGCAGAGATGGAATGTTTTGTGCAAGAGAGAGGAAAAAATAACTAAACAGCACTCAGCCTTAGGTGTGAGCCCATGTCTCCATCTTTACAAACCTCAGGAGAAGCAAAACACTGTCCATTTATCAAGAAGGGATTGAACTGTGAAATGAAACAATTTTTTTGTAGAACATAAGTAATAGCATGGAGGACATTAGGAGAAGGAAGGGAAAAACGAAGGGGGGGAAATCGGAGGGGGAGATGAACCATGAAAGACTATGGACTCTGAGAAACAAACTGAGGGTTTTAGAGGGGACAGGGGTGGGGGGATGGGTTAGCCGGGTGATGAGTATTAAGGACGGCACATACTGCATGGAGCATTGGGTGTTATACGAAAACAATGAATCATGGATCACCACATCAAAAACTAATGATGTATTGTATGGTGACTAACATAACATGATACAATACAATACAATAATTAAATTAAAAACAAGAATCCTAGTGTTTGAACATTGCTACTGGGCATATGGAATTTACCCTAAAATTTATAATGTATTGAAAAAGGAAGAATACCTCATATGTGGAAAAACTTTTATCTAGGTTGCTTGCTTGCTTATTTATTTATTTATATGTTCAGTTAGTCAACATATAGTCCATAATTAGTTTTCGATGTAGTGTTCAACAATTCATTAGTTGTATATAACAACCAGTGCTCATCACAACACATGCCCTACTTAATACCCATCACCCGGAGACACCATCCACCCATCCCCCTCCCTTCTGTAACCCTCAGTTTGTTTCCCAGAGTCCAGAGTCTCTCATGGTTTGTCTCCCTCTCTGATTTCTTCCCATTCAGTTTTGGGATGAAACTTCCCCTATGGTTCTCTACCCTATTCCTTATGTTCCACATATGGAATTCCCTTCCCCTATGGTTCTCTACCCTATTCCTTATGTTCCACATATGAGTGAAACCATATGATAATTGTCTTTCTCTACTTCACTTATTTCACTTAGCATAATCCCCTCCAGTTCCATCTATGTTGATGCAAATGGTGGGTGTTCATCCTTTCTGATGGCTGAATAATATTCCACTGTATATATGAACCACATCTTCTTTATCCATTCATCTGTTGAAGGACATCTTGGCTCGATCCACAGTTTGGCTATGTGGACATTGCTGCTATGAACATTGGGGTGCATGTGCCCCTTCTTCTCACTACATCTGTATCTTTGGGGTATATACCCAGTAGTGCAATTGCTGGATCATAGGGTAGCTCTATTTTTAATGTCTTGAGGAACCTCCATACTGCTTTCCAGAGTGGCTGTACCAGCTTGCATTCCCCTTTCTCCACAACCTCGCCAACACTTGTTGTTTCCTATCTTGTTCATTTTGGCCATTCTAACTGGTGTAAGGTGGTATCTCATTGTGGTTGATTTGTATTTCCCTGATGGCTAGTGATGTTGAACATTTTTTCATGTGTCTATTGGTCATTTTTATGTCTTCTCTGGAGACGTGTCTGTTCCTGTCTTCTGCCCATTTATTGACTGGATTTTTTGTTTTTTTGGTGTTGAGTTTGAGAAGTTCTTCATAGATCTTGGGTACTTGCCCTTTATCTGTAATATCATTTGCAAATATCTTCTCCCATTCTGTGGGTTGCCTCTTTGTTTTGTTGACTGTTTCATTTGCTGTGCAGAAACTTGTTCTCTTGACGAAGTCCCAAAAGTTCATTTTTGCTTTTGTTTCACTAGCTTTTGGAGATGTATCTTGAAAGAAGTTGCTGTGGGTGATGTCAAAGAGGTTACTGCCTATGTTCTCTCTAGGATTTTGATGGATTCCTGTCTCACATTGAGGTCTTTCATCCACTTTGAGTTTATCTTTGTGAATGGTGTTAGAGAATGGTCGAGTTTCATTCTTCTGCCATGTGGCTGTCCAATTTTCCCAGCATCATTTATTGAAGAAACTGTCTTTTTTCCATTGCATGTTTTTTCCTGCTTTGTCAAAGATTATTTGACCATAGAGTTGAGGGTCCATATCTGGGTTCTCTATTCTGTTCCATTGGTCTGTATGTCTGTTTTTGTGCCGGTACCATGCTGTCTTGATGATCACAGCTGTGTAATATAGCTTTAAGTCAGGCATTGTGATGCCCTAAGTTTAGTTATCTTTTTCAACATTCCCCAGGCAATTTGGGGTCTTTTCTGGTTCCATACATATTTTAGGATTATTTGTTTGAGCTCTGTGAAAAATATCAATGGTATTTTGATAAGGATTGTACTGAAAGTGTAGATTGCTCTGGGCAGCATAGACATTTTTACAATGTTTATTATTCCAATCCATGAGCATGGAATGTTTTCTCATCTCTTTGTGTCTTCCTCCATTTCTTTCATAAGTTTTCTGTAGTTTTCAGAGTACAGATCCTTTACTTCTTTGGTTAGGTTTATTCTTAGGTATCTTATGGTTTTTGGTTCTATTGTAAATGGAATCAATTCCTTAATTTCTCTTTCTTCAGTTACTTTGTTAGTGTATAGAAATGCAACTGATTTCTGTGCACTGATTTTGTATCCTGCCACGTTGCTGAATTGCTGTAGGAGTTCTAGCAATTTGGGGGTGGAGTC
Organism: Phoca vitulina; assembly: GCF_004348235.1. Classification (NCBI taxonomy): domain Eukaryota; kingdom Metazoa; phylum Chordata; class Mammalia; order Carnivora; family Phocidae; genus Phoca; species Phoca vitulina. The sequence continues at coordinate 7,581,234 of NW_022589760.1, forward strand.
TTTTGGGTTTTCTACATAAAATATCATGTCATCTGTGAAGAGAGAGAGTTTGACTTCTTCTTTTCCAATTTGAATGCCTTTCATTTCTTTTTGTTGTCTGATTCCTGATTCCTGATTCCTGAGACTTCTAGTCTTCTAGAAGTCTAGTCTTCTAGACTTCTAGAAAGGAGTTGCTGTGGTTGAGGTCAAAGACGTTGCTGCCTGTATTCTCCTCTAGGATTTTGATGGATTCCTGTCTCACATTTAGTTCTTTCATCCATTTTGTGTCTATTTTTATGTATGGTGTAAGGAAATGGTCCAGTTTCATTCTTCTGCATGTGGCTGTCCAATATTCCCAACATCATTTGTTGAAGAGACTGTCATTTTTTCCATTGGATATTCTTTCCTGCTTATCGAAGATTAGTTGACTATAGAGTTGAGGGTCTATTTCTGGATTCTCTATTCTGTTCTATTGATCTATGTGTCTGCTTTTGTGCCAGTATCATATGGTTTTGATGATTATAGCTTTGTTTTATAGCTTCAAGTCCAGAACTTTTGAATTCTAGAATTTCCATTAGATTCTCTTTATGAACAGTTTTTATTTCTTTGATGATATCTTCCATCTTATTTAATTTCTTAAATATATTAACGGCAAATATTTTGAAATCTTTTTAAAAACTACAATACCTGGAACCGCAAGGGAATTGTTTCCATTTTCTATTTTTCCTTTGGCATTTAGTTATTTTATCTGTACTGTTGGTATACTGGGTAACTTTTAAAATTTAATATCATATATTATGTATGAAAAATTGGAATAAAAGTTAGACTCTCCAAAACTCGTTTTATTTAGGTAGGATATTATATATATATATGTAATATTTATAAATAAATAAATAAATAAATAAATATATATATATTCTCCTTTTTTCTTGCAAGAAGCTGATAAACCTAAGCATCAGGCATTGAGCTGACTGAAGTCCAGGGTTTAACTTTTGTTTAGACTAGTTTATTTCTAGTTCTCCCTTATTTGTAGGATGTAGCCCATCATGGTTTCTAACTGAAAGCTTGTTGTTTTTACTATGGTCCCTCCTCCTTCATAGGTCCTGAAATCTAATTCAACCTACTACCTTTAGGACTCCTGGAAGCAAGCTTTACTAATCTTCTCAGCCATTTATCTATTCTTAAGAATTGTCAAATGCCTTGAGGAGAAATGTAACACAAATTTGAGGTTCACTTCTCTAAATTTCCCTTCTCTTTTGAATCTTAACTGTTCAAGTTCTCAGAACCTTGGTAGTTCTCTGATGCCATCAAAACATATTGTTCTTGTTTCTATGCTTTGCACAATTTTTCTGGCCATTCTTGGCCTAAGTTATATTCTACAACAAGAAAGTTCAACAGTGTGGAAAATGCGCATATCCCATTGTACTTGTAAAAGCATGTTCTTCCAAGAAGAAATGAAAGCACATTGGAGGAGAAAACATCATAGTTTCTTCCATCAACACATATTTCTTTTATCTCTTTCAGTTTTTATAATCTTAATCTTGATTCTTTATAACTTTGATCTAATTTTTTCACTAAAATAACTTTGCTTTTTGATTCCATTTATGCTTTTGTTATATGTATTTTTTTAAGATTTATTTATTCATTTTAGAGAGAGAGAGAGCTGGGGGAGGGGCAGAGGGAGAGGGAGAGAGAGAATATTAAGCAGGCTCTCCACTGAGAATGGATACCAATGCAGGGTTCCATCCTACACCTGAGACCATGACCTTGAGATCATGACCTGAGCTGAAATCAAGAGTTAGACACGTAACCAAATGAGCCACCCAGGCACCCCTTGTTACATGTATTTTATATTTACTCTCATACTTTGAAATAACTTCAGAGCTTCTTATTTACCTGTAGCTTTTTCGTTTGGAGGTATCTCTTTAAAATATTTTTCTCTATGGAGATTTTTATAAAATGGTATTTAAATATGTACATGCCATTAACTTAGACCTCTGCAACATCTAATTATTTTCTCTTCTGATTTTCTAAGTTATACTGTTTCATGTGAAATTTTATTTATTTATTTATTTATTTATTTATTTTTAAGATTTTATTTATTTGTCAGAGAAAGAGAGGGAGAGACAGAGAGAGACCAAGACAAGCAGGGGGAGCGGCAGGCAGAAGGAGAAGCAGGGTCCCCGAGTAGCAAGGAGCCTGATGCGGGACTCGATCCCAGGACCCTGGGATCATGACCTGAGCCGAAGGCAGCCGCTTAACTGGCTGAGCCACTCAGGCATCCCTCATGTGAAATTTTAATCAATTTTGGTGGCAAGTGCATATCCTTGCTGAAGATGAAAGTACTAAATAAACTGTATTCATTTTCCTCCACTAATTGACCACAATTCAATTAAAAAGTATTACTACAAACTTATATTTGTCTTTTTTTTAAGATTTTATTTATTTATTTGTCAGAGAGAGCACAAGCATAGGGAGCAGCAGGCAGAGCAAGCAGAGGGAGAAGCGGGTGCCCTGCTGAGCAGAGTTTGATGCAGGACTCGATCCCAGGACTCTGGGATCATGACCTGAGCCGAAGGCAGAGGCTTAACTGACTGAGCCACCCAGGCATCCCACAAACTTATACTTCTAATTAATGATCTTAAAAGATGATTGTAATGTATAAACTTATTGAATTACTGTGTTGTACACCTGAAACTAATATAACATTGCATGTCAATCATACTCAAATGAAAAACTTTATAAAAATATGTTTTAATGCATTTTATTTTCCAAGGTTTTGCATACTTTTGCAATCTATCCTCCAATCAGTTAGATATATTATTTACACATTTTAACATAAACACAAAAGTTAGATGGACATAATTTGATTGAAAAAAATTAATATGAATACATTCTAAAACTGCATGTTATATATTTAAAAGTTTGTCCATCCACTGATGAATGGATAAAGAAGATCGGGTTATATATATATACATATATATATATATAATGGATTATGACTCAACCATCAAAAAGAATGAAATCTTGCCATTTGCAACAACGTGGATGGAGCTAGAGTGAAATAAGTCAGTCAGAGAAAGACAAATACCATATGATTTTATTCATATGTGGAATTTAAGAAACAAAACAGATGAACATAGGGGAAGAAAAGAAGAGAGAGGAAAGCAAACTATAAGAGAGATTCAACTATAGAGAATTGAGGGTTGATGGGGAGGGGAAGTGGGTGGGCTAAAGGGTGATGGATATTAAGGAGGGCACTTGCAGTGATGAGTACTGGGTGTTACATGTAAGTGATGAATCACTAAATTCTACACCTGAAACCAATTTTACCATATATGTTAACTAACTAGAATTTAAATTAAAAAAAAAAAGTTTGTTCAGTAATAAATATAAGAGAATCTTAGAGAAACTTGTGTGTTAAAATTAAGTTCAACTAGACAAAATACCATCTAATCACCCAACAATTTACATCTGTGGGTCACATACTTTATTACTTAATTTAGTACATATGCAGGCACACACACACACACACACACTCACACACACACATTTTTGCTGATGATGGTGGTAGACAGCTGCCAAAACTCATTAGCTTTCTCAGTACACATCAATAGTTGACACATTATCAGTAACCATTTTTTAATAATCAACACAAATGATACCCAACAGCACAATTAGCCTTCATAGATACTTTGTGTAATATGGGCTTAAAAAGTTCTTAAGTAGCTTCTTACATTTTCAAGTTTTATACAAAATGATTTTTTCTATAACCAAATTGACTAGATTGCTTAATCTTAGGAAAAGCTGCATTAATTTATCCATTAGTCTGTTTATATATTTTAATATACCAAATCATTGACATAAAGATAGCTGGGCATAATCTTAAATAAGCTTCCCTCTGGATTTGTTAAATGTTTCAGTTATAATGTAGATCAATCATATTATCTTAATAATTTCAATAAAAGTAGGAAAAGTATATGATTAGTTGACAAAGTTAAATCATACTATGTATAAATTCTTCAGAGTTTACTTTTATTTTTAAAAGATTTTATTTATTTATTTGAAAGATAGTGAGTGAGAGAGAGAACACGAGCAGGGGCAGAGGGAGGGGGAGAAGCAGACTCTCCTGATTAGGGGCCCAAAGTGGGGCTCGATTCCAGGACCCCAGGATCATGACCTCAGCTGACGGCAGACACATAACCGACCTAGCCACCCAGGTGCCCCCAAATTCTTCAGAGTTTAAAGCTTACAGTCTGAAGCTTAAGAACATCATTACAACTTCAAAAATGAAGAGATACATGAGAGACCAAATAAATCTAACTTTTAAAATAAAAGATTCATATTATTTAGAGAATAATCAAGATTCTGTTTTAAATCTTCTAATTGGTCATAATAATTCAGAAAATAATTACATTTTGTTGCAAGGTGTAAGGCTGATTCAACCACCCAAAGCAAATAGTGTTTGATTTATGTAATTTAACTGAAATTATTGCCTAGTAAGTCTCAAAAGAAAAGCAAATAATTTGGAGAAAGCTTATCTAAGCAGTTTTTTCCAAATAGACAATTGCCAAAAAACTTTGTTTTCCCTGAATATTCACAATTGGTCCTAATATGAAATGGAAAGAATTGATTATATTAAAATTTATATATATTCTTAAATGTTTATATTGCAAGAACTTCTGCTAGAAAGAGGCATGTGTTCCTTAATGACCATATTAAAAATTTAGAAGCCTTTGGGAGGACACTTGTGTGGGCTGTGATCCACCACCAGGATTTCTCATTAGAACTAAAAAGATTAATTTCTCCAGTGGCTGGGTGTGTTGCTGGCTGATAGTCCTTTGCTGTCTGTCCTTTAAGGGACTTGCCCTAGGCTGAATAAAACTGCTTCACCCTCTTCTCCAGAATAGTTCATGTCTAATACTAATTAATGTGGCTTATAAAGACCTGGTATCTTTGTCCCATCTTGAGAAATTTTTCAAGAGTCATCACAGTTTGAGAGATTCCCATTGGTCTACTGAGACCTTTGGATGGAATAAGAGCTAAACATTTTCTATGCCCAATCTTGCTCCCTCTCCATCCCATACAGGTGTTGATCCAGAGGGTACTCTGTAATCAACTTTGCCAGCTAATGTACATTTCAGAAAATTTCCCCTGGCCCCAACTTACTATACCACTTATCTTTTTTTTTTTAATTTTATTTTATTATGTTATGTTAATCACCATACATTACATCATTAGTTTTGATGTAGTGTTCCATGATTCATTGTTTGCGTATAACACCCAGTGCTCCATTCAGTACGTACCTTCTTTAATACCCATCGAAGTAATACCCTCTTTAATTCACATCAAAGGACTATTCCTTATCTAACTTCACTAAAGATCTTTTAAGATCTTTTGGGAATAGTCCTTCGATGTGAATAAGGAAGTTCACATGTTTCTAAGGTCTAGTGATTTTACATAAAATTAATATCCATAAAAGTACCAATGTACTATATTTATACAGAATCTTTCATCTTATAAAGTAGTATCAAAATGGTTGAATTCATTTGATCCTCAAAATATCTTTGTAAAGATGTTAGGGCACGTATTATCAATATCAATTTCATTTTATGTGTAAGAAAACTGAAACTTGCCCAAGACTAGGCAAAAAGAGGTAGATCTAATAATTCAAACTCAATGTTCATAAATCATTACAAATGCAAACTATCTTTATTCACGAAATAACTAACTTGCTGAGGTTGAGATTTAAATCCAGACGAGCTTTTCCTAGTGTCTGTACCATTAACTGCTTCTCACAAATCATAAAAGACCTATGGACTCTAGGCATCTAGCTAACACTTTTCTTAATTAAAATTTTTATTTAATGTGATTTAAAACTAAAACACAGAGGCGTATATTGAGAAAAAAGTAAAACAAACAGTTCAATGACTCATCTTTTTCCATTAGAAGTTTTACTCCCAGAAACAATTGCTTTAAAATATTTTAGTTATTTTTCTGAAATTTAAATTTCTGTCTCAAAATAATAAGCCTAAACTGTTTTACTTGATTAATCAATTCTAGATATTATTTTCTGATGTTTTGTTATAGTGGAAGAAGATTTGTTTCTAGTATTGGACTATTCCTTCCTTCTTCTCCCTATCCTTTTAATTTATATATATAAATATATATATATATATATATATAGCTTTTTTTTTCTAAATGATTACTTAATTTATACATTATTAGACTAAGTTAATAGTGTTCATGGCAAGGGAGGGGGGAAAGATGGTGGAGGAGTAGGGGACCCTATTTCAACTGGTCCCCGGAATTGAGCTGGATATCTACGAGACCACTCTGAGCACCCACGAAACCAGTCTGAGATGTAAGAAGATCTGGATCTCTACAAACAGAATATCGCAAGCAGTTGGTTTTGAGGTAGGAAGCCAAGAGCCGTGATTCTGCCGGCAGATATTGGAGGATAAACGGCAGCGGGAGGGTGCTTGGCCATGGGGATCCTACACCGCCGGTGAGTGACAGCCTCGCGCGCTGTGGATGGGGCACAGACTCGCAGACCGGTAGCATCGGGAAAGGACTTTAGGGCAGCCCCCGGGGTGGAAAACCAGACCAGCAGGGTCGCGCGCACGTGAACCGCAGCCCCCCGGACAGAAACCCGGAGTGACGGTCGCGCGCACGCGAACTGCAGCCTCCCAGATGGAAACCCAGTGCGCCGGGGTCGCGCTGGTGAACTGCAACCCCCGGGGTGGAAACCCCGAGCGGTGGAGTCGCATGCGCGTGAACTGGGAGCGGCTGGCAGTTTCAGCAGCACAAAGGGCAGAGACGTGCCCCGACCTGGAGGTAGGACTGGGAGAACTACGGAGGGGCGCACAACCGAGGGCGCTGCAGTTTATAGCAGCACGGACAGAAACGGAGACATTGTGGCCTGGAGAGCTCACTGAAGAAAGTACTGCGGTCACTCTGCTCTGAGGCAGAGGTTTGGAAACGGTCTCTTCTGCTCTGACTCGCGGAAGAGACGCAGAAAGCTGCCAGGGAAAGGTACCAGAGAACAAAAGCCCCAAAGACTGATTCCCACTGAGCCCATCCCCCGCCACAGGGGCGAAGGGCAACTCCGCCCAAACAGGGTTGCCTGAGTAACAGCGTGGCAGGCCCCTCCCCCAGAAGACAGGCTAGGAAAACAAGAGGCCAGCAACCCTAAGGTCCCAAGAAAACAGGTGCATCTTGCTTGGGTTCTGGTCAATAATTTGGACTCTATATATTCCCTCAAACACCCATCAACAGAATGATTAGGAGGAGGAGCCCCCAAAACAGAAAAGACTCAGAGATTATGACTTATGCCGCAGATTTACAAATGGATGCAGATATAACCAAGATGTCGGAGATGGAATTCAGGCTAGCAATTGTGAAGACAATGGCTAGAATGGAGAAATCAATTAATGGCAACATAGAGTCTCTAAGGGCAGAAATAAAAGGTGAATTGGCAGAACTTAAAAATGCTATCAATGAGATCCAATCCAATCTAGATAATCTAACAGCTAGGGTAAGTGAGACAGAAGAGAGAATAAGCGACCTGGAAGACAATATAATAGATAAAAAGGGAAACGAGGAGGCCAGGGAAAAACAACTCAGAATCCATGAAAATAGAATCAGAGAAATAAGTGACACCATGAGGTGTTCCAATGTCAGAATAATTGGAATCCCGGAGGGAGTGGAGAGAGAGAGAGGACTAGAAGATGTATTTGAGCAAATCGTAGCTGAGAACTTCCCTAATCTGGGGAATGAAACAAACATTCGAGTCCTAGAGGCAGAGAGGACCCCTCCTAAGATCAAGGAAAACAGACCAACACCCCGGCATGTAATAGTAAAACTTGCAAATCTTAGAACCAAGGAAACCATCTTAAGGGCAGTTAGGGGGAAGAGATTCCTTATGTACAGAGGAAGGAACATCAGAATAACGTCAGACCTATCCACGGAGACCTGGCAAGCCAGAAACGCCTGGCAAGACATATTCAGGGTACTAACTGAGAAGAACATGCACCCAAGAATACTTTATCGAGCAAGGCTTTCATTTAGAATGGATGGAGAGATGCAGAGCTTCCACGACTGGCAGAAGTTGAAAGAATATGTGACCACTAAGCCGGCCCTGCAAGAAATATTAAGGGGGGTTCTATAAAAGGAGAAAGACCCCAAGAGTGATATACAACAGAAATTTACAGGGACAATCTATAAAAACAAGGTCTTCACAGGCAACATGATGACAATTAATTCATATCTTTCAATAATCACTCTCAACGTGAATGGCCTAAACGCTCCCATAAAACGGCACAGGGTTGCAGATTGGATAAAAAGACAGGACCCATCAATATGCTGTCTAGAAGAGACTCATTTTGAACCTAAAGATACATCCAGACTGAAAGTGAAGGGATGGAGATCTATCTTCCATGCCAGCGGACCTCAAAAGAAAGCTGGGGTAGCAATTCTTATATCAGACAAATTAGATTTTAAACTAAAGTCTGTAATTAGAGACACAGAAGGACACTATATCAGTCTTAAAGGGTCTATCCAACAAGAAGATCTAACAATTGTAAATATCTATGCCCCCAACATGGGAGCAGCCATCTACATAAGCCAACTGTTAACCAAAATAAAGAGTCATATTGATAACAATACATTAATTGTAGGAGACCTCAATACTCCACTCTCAGCAATGGACACATCATCTAAGCAGAAAATCAACAAGGAAACAAGAGCTTTGAATGATACATTGGACCAGATGGACCTCATAGATATTTACAGAACATTCCACCCTAAAACAACAGAATACTCATTCTTCTTGAGAGCACATGGAACTTTCTCCAGAATAGACCACATACTGGGCCACAAATCAGGTCTCAACCGATACCAAAAGATTGAGATTATTCCCTGCATATTCTCAGACCACAATGCTCTAAAACTGGAACTCAATCACAAGAAAAACTTTGGCAGAAATTCAAACACTTGGAAGCTAAAGACCACTCTGCCAAAGAATGTTTGGGTCAACCAAGAAATCAAAGAAGAACTTAAACAATTCATGGAAATCAATGAGAATGAAAACACATTGGTCCAAAACCTATGGGATACTGCAAAGGCAGTCCTAAGGGGGAAATACATAGCCATCCAAGCCTCATTCAAAAAAATAGAAAAATCCCAAATTCGCCAACTAACTCTACACCAAAAGAACTAGAGAAAAAGCAACAAACAATGCCTAAGCCACACATTAGAAGAGAAATAATTAAAATTAGAGCAGAAATCAATGAATTAGAAACCAGAAACACAGTAGATCAGATCAATGAAACTAGAAGTTGGTTCTTTGAAAGAATTAATAAGATCGATAAACCACTGGCCAGAATTATCCGAAAGAAAAGAGAAAAGACCAAATTAATAAAATTATGAATGAAAGGGGAGAGATCACAACTAACACCAAGGAAATAGAAACAATTATTAGAAATTATTATCAACAACTATATGCCAATAAACTGAGCAATCTGGATGAAATGGAGGCCTTCCTGGAAACCTATAAGTTGCCAAGACTGAAACAGGAAGAAATTGACAACCTGAATAGGCCAATAACCAGTAACGAGATTGAAGCAGTGATCAAAAACCTCCCAAAAAACAAGAGTCCAAGGCCTGATGTATTCCCTGGGGAATTCTACCAAACATTCAGAGAAGAAATAATACCTATTCTACTGAAGCTGTTTCAAAAAATAGAAACAGAAGGAAAACTTCCAAACTCATTCTATGAGGCCAGCATTACCTTAATCCCCAAACCAGGCAAAGACCCCATCAAAAAGAAGAATTTCAGACTGATATCACTGATGAATATGGACTCCAAAATCCTCAACAAAATCCTAGCTAATGGGATCCAACAATACATTAAAAGGATCATCCACCCCAACCAAGTGGGATTCATCCCCGGGATGCAAGTGTGGTTCAACATTCGCAAATCAATCAATGTGATAGAACACATTAATAAGAGGAGGGAGAAGAACCATATGGTCCTCTCAATTGATGCAGAAAAAGCATTTGACAAAATACAACACCCTTTCCTGATTAAAACTCTCCAGAGTATAGGGATAGAGGGAACATTCCTCAAGCTCATAAAATCCATCTATGAAAAACCCACAGCGAATATCATCCTCAATGGGGAAGAGCTGAGAGCCTTTCCCTTAAGATCAGGAACACGTCAAGGGTGCCCACTCTCACCACTGTTGTTCAACATAGTACTAGAAGTCCTAGCAACAGCAATCAGACAACAAAAAGAAATAAAAGGTAATCAAATTGGCAAAGAAGAAGTCAAACTCTCTCTTTTCGCAGACGACACGATACTTTATGTGGAAAACGCAACAGACTCCACCCCCAAATTAATAGAAGTCATCCAGCAATTCAGTAATGTGGCAGGATACAAAATCAATGCACAGAAATCAGTTGCTTTCTTATACACTAACAACGCAACTGTAGAAAGAGAAATTAAAGAAACGATTCCATTTACAATAGCACCAAAAACCATAAGATACCTCGGAATAAACCTAACCAAAGAGGTAAAGATCTATACTCTAGGAACTACAAAACAGTCATGAAAGAAATTGAAGAAGACACAAAAAGATGGAAAAATATTCCATGCTCATGGATCAGAAGAATAAACATTGTTAAAATGTCTATGCTACCCTGAGCAATCTATACCTTCAATGCCATCAAAATTCCAATGACATTTTTCAAAGCGCTGGAACAAACAATCCTAAAATTTGTATGGAATCAGAAAAGACCCCGAATCGCCAAGGAGATGTTGAAAAACAAAGCTGGGAGCATCATGTTGCCCGATTTCAAGCTATATTACAAAGCTGTGATCACCAAGACAGCATGGTACTGGCACAAAAAGTTGAAAATAGAGTTACCCTACAACCCCGGAATTGCACTAATGGGCTTTACCCCAGAGATACAAATGTAGGGATCCCAAGTGGTATGTGCAGCCCGATGTTTATAGCAGCAATGTCCACAATAGGCAACCTATGGAAAGAGCCAAGATGTCCATTGACAGATGAATGGATAAAGAAGATGTGGTATATATATATATACAATGGAATATTATGCAGCTATCAAATGAATGAAATCTTGCCATTTGCAATGACGTGGATGGAACTGGAGGGTATTATGCTAAGTGAAATAAGTCAATTAGAGAAAGACATGTATTATATGATCTCACTGATATGAGGAATTCTTAATCTAGGAAACAACCTGAGGGTTTCTGGAGTGGTGGGGGGTTGGAGGGATGAGGTGGCTGGGTGATAGACACTGGGAAGGGTATGTGCTATAGTGAGTGCTGTGAATTGTGCAAGATTGTTGAATCTCAGATCTGTACCTCTGAAACAAATAATGCAATATATGTTAAGAAAGAAAAAAAAAGAAGAAGAAGAATGTAGCAGGAGGGGAAAATGAAGGGGGGCAAATCGGAGGGAGAGAAGAACCATGAGAGACGATGGACTCTGAAAAACAAACTGAGGGTTCGAGAGGGGAGGGGGGTGGGAGGATGGGTTAGCCTGGTGATGGGTATTGAGGAGGGCACGTTCTGCATGGAGCACTGGGTGTTATGCACAAACAATGAATCATGGAACACTATATCTAAAACTAATGATGTAATGTATGGGGATTAACATAACAATAAAAAAAAAGAAGATAGCAGGAAGGGAAAAATGTAGGGGTGGAAATCGGAGGGGGAGATGAACCATGAGAGACTATGGACTCTTAGAAACAAACTGAGGGTTCTAGAGGGGAGCGGGTGGAGGGATGCGTTAGCCTGGTGTTGGGTTTTATTTTTTTTTTTATTTTTTATTTTTTTTATAAAAGATTTTATTTATTTATTTGAGAGAGAGAATGAGAGAGAGAGCATGAGAGGGGTGAGGGTCAGAGGGAGAAGCAGACTCCCTGCCGAGCAGGGAGCCCGATGCGGGACTCGATCCCGGGACTCCAGGATCATGACCTGAGCTGAAGGCAGTCGCTCAACCAACTGAGCCACCCAGGCGCCCTGGTGTTGGGTTTTAAAGAGGGCATGTACTAAATGGAGCACTGGGTGTTATATGCAAACAATGAATCATGGGACACTACATCAAAAACTAATGATGTAATGTATGGTGATTAACATAACATAATAAAAAAATTAAAAAAACAACGTAAGCAAAAGAAAAGAAATAATAAAAATTAGGGCACAAATAAATGAAATTGAAAATAGAAAATCAACAAAACCAAAATCTAGTCTTTGAAAAGATCAATGAAATTGATTGGTGTCTAGGCAGGAAAAAATAGAGAAGACACAAATTACTAAAGGAAAGGAAGCCATAAAGGAAGAAGGGGACATCACAACATATTCAAAAAACTTAGAAATAATAATAAAGTAATATTATGACAAACTCTGTCTAGCAATTTTTTAAAAAATATTTTATTTATTTTTATTTATTTATTTGACAGAGACACAGCAGGAGAAGGAACACAAGCAGGGGGAGTGGGAGAGGGAGAAGCAGGCTTCCCGCTGAGCAGGGAGCCCGATGTGGGGCTCGATCCCAGGACTCTGGGATCATGACCTGAGCTGATGGCAGCCGCTTAACTGACTGAGCCACGCAGGTGCCCCTCTGTCTAGCAATTTGATAAGATGTAATGAACAAATTCCTTGAAAGGCATAATCTACCAAAACTCAACCAATAAATAAATAATTGAAATAAGTCTATTTCCATTAAAGAAATAGAGTGAATAATTAACAATCTTCAAAAATGGAAAACACCAGCCCAGATAGGTTCAATGGTGAATTTTACCAAATATTTAAGGAAGAAGTTATACCAATTCTCTATAGTACAGTGTCATCCAGAAGATACAAGCAGAGAGAATACTTCTTAAATCATTTGATGAGACTAACTATACCCTAATACCAAAGCTAGACAGACATTAAAAGAAAGGAAAGTATATACCAATAACTCTCATGAATATAGATGCAAAAATTCTCAACAAAATATTAGCAAATCAAATAATGTAATAAAACAATTATACACCAGAAGCAAGCAGGATTTCTTCCAGGTATACAAGTCTGGTTCAACATTCTAAAATCACTTTATGCTATCCAACACATCAGTAGGTTGAGAAGAAAAATTATATGATGAGAAATGCAGAAAAATAATTTAACAAATTCCAAAACTCACTCATGATAAAAACTCTCAGCAAACTAGGAATAGAGGAAAATTTCTCCAACTTGATTTAAAAAATCTACAAAAAGAATCTTGCTTAATGTTGAGAGACTAGATTTCTCAATAATATCTGGAAAAAAGCAATAATGCCCCTCTAACCACTTTTTTTTTTTTCAACATTGTGCTGGAATCCTAGCTAATGCAGTTAAAAAAAAACCCAGGAAATGAAAGGTATACACTTTGGGAAGAATTAAACTTTATTTGTTCACAAATGACTTGATTGTCTATATAGGCAATCTGAAAGAATAGGAACAACAACATAGCTCGAACTAATAAGTGGTTATAACAAGGTTGTAGGATACAAGGTTAATATTCAAAAGTCAATTACTTTTCTAAATATCACCAATGAACCAGTGGAATTTGAAATTAAAAACATGATACCATATTAATTGGCACCCTAAAAATAACATACTTAGGTATACATTTTGGCAAAATATGTACAAGATCTATATAAGGAAAATTATAAAGCTCTGATGAAAGAAATAACTAAATTAATGAGATATTTCATATTTATGGATAGTGTTTTAGTTCATTCTGCTAGATCAAAGTACTATAGATTGGTTGGCAAAAAAAAAGACAAAAAACAATTATTTCTTTTTTAAAAAAGATTTTGTTTATTTATTTCAGAGAGAAAAAGCACCAGAGAGGGGAGGGTCAGAGGGAGAAGCAGATTCACTGCTGAGCGGGGAGCCGGATGCAGGACTCCATCCTGGGACTCCAGGATCATGACCGGATCTGAAGGCAGATGTTTAACAGACTGAGCCACCCAGGCGCCCCAAAAACAATTATTTCTTTTTTTTTTTTTAAAGATTTTATTTATTTGACAGAGAGAGTGAGAGAGCACAAGCAGGGGGAAGCAGTAGAAGGAGAGGGAGAAGCAGGCTTCCCGCGGAGCAGTGAGCCCGATGCGGGGCTCGATCCCAGGACTCTGGGATCACGACCCGAGCCGAAGGCAGATGCCCAACCGACTGAGCCACCCAGGCGCCCCCAAAAACAATTATTTCTTATAGTTCTAGAGGCTGGAATCCAACATCAGGGTGCTAGTATGTTTGAGTTCTGGTGAGAACTCTCTTCCAAGTTTCACATAGCAGATTTTTTATTGTATTCTCACATGACACAGAGCAGAGAGAAGCAATCTCTCTGTGACTAATCCCATTAGTGCCCGTGTGTACTCATGAAGGTGAAGACCTCATTACCTCACCACTTAATCTTAATTACCTCTCAATGGCCCCACCTATTAATACCATCACATTGGGAGGTAGAGTTTTAATGAATGAATTTGTGGGGAAACAGACATTCAGGCCACATTATTCTGCTCCTGGCCCTCCAAAAGTCATGTCCTTCTCACATGCAAAATTCATTCCATCCCAACAACCTAAAAAGTCTTAACTTGTTCCAGCATCAATTAAATCTAAAGTCTAAAATGTCCAAAGACTCATCTAAATATCATTTAAACCAGATATGGGCGAGATTCGAGGTACTATCAATCCTGAGGCAAAAATCCTTTTCAGCTGTGAACCTTTGAAACCAAACAAGTAATGTGCTTCCAAAATACAATGGTGGGGCAGACATAAGAGAGACATTCCCAATTCAAAAGGGAGAAATAGGAAATAATAAAGGGGTGATGGGTCTTAAGCATGCCCCAAACCTAGAAAGGCAAGCTCCTTGAGGTTTTGAGGCTTGAGAATAATCCTCTTTGGATTAATGTTCTGCCTTCCAGACCCACTGGGGTGGTGGCAATCACCCCCACAGCTTGGCGGGGTGCTTCCTGTAGTGTAGCTCTCTGGAGTGGTCTCCCATGCCACAGTTTTCCATTGGAAGAGTTACACCTCCAGGTCTCCATTGGATGTCCCCATTCTCATGTCTCTGCTGGGCATTGATCCCACACTAAAATCAAAGTGTAAGCAACCCTGCCTTCTAGGATTGTGTGCTCTGGGCTTGAGTTGGGGAGACAATGTGCTGATGTCTGAATTGCCTTCTGAGTCCTTCTTCCCTTGTTTTGAAGAGTATTGCATGTTGGCAGAAAAACAATTCTATGGTCAAGTCCTGTAGCTTTAAGAAGTCCAACAGTTTTCCTTCATTTTGTCTTATTTTCTCTGTTGCATTTATTTCTAGCTGGCAGTATTTCTACTGATATAATCTCATCTCTATTCCTGGCTTTTGTTGAGATGGTAGAATAGGTCATGGTTCACATCCACAATAATCTTATCAAATTAATCAGCCACACCCTCGGTGTTCTTTTCCAAACATGATTTCTCATTTTTTGCAATATCTACACACTGAGAATTTTCCAAATCTTTAAATTCTGGTTCCCTATTGCCTAACTATTCCATTTTTAAGTCATTTCACTCTTCCTGCATTTTAGTATAAACAGGAAGAGGCAAGGCACCTTCAGCACTTCGCTTAGAAATGTCTTCAGTTAAATATCTAGTTTTACCTCTTGCAAGCTCTACCTTCCACAAAACGCTTCAACAGGAACACAATTTAGCCAAGTTATTTTCCACTTTATAACAAGAATTGCCTTTCCTCCAGTTTCCAATAACATGTTTCTTATTTGTCTGAAATCTCATCATCAGAATAGACTTTACCATCCATATGTCTACCAACATTTTGTCATGACCACTTAGGTATTCTCTAAGAAGATTAAGGTTTTCTCTACAACTCTCTTTTCTGAGTTTTCACCAGAATATCCTTTAACTGTCAATCCACAGCAATGTAAGTTTTTTTCTACCATGCAGCCCAAAACTCTTCCAGTCTCTATGTATTACCCAGGCTCAAAACTGCTTGCACATTTTTAGGTTTTGTTACAGTAGCATCTCCATTTCTCAGTACTAATTTCTGTCTTTGTAGGTTTATAATGCTATATCAAAGTACTATCAACTGGGTGGCTTATAAACAACAAAAATGTATTCCTTACAGATCTGGAGGCTGAAAGTTTGAGATCAGGGTGCCAGCATGGTTGGGTTCTGGTGAGAGCTTCTTTCTGAGTTTCAGACTGCTAACTTCTCATTGTATCTTAACATGGCAGAGTGCAGAGAAAGGGGTGTTATCTGTCTTGTAACTCATAGGGCACTAATCCCATTCACATGGGCTCCACCTTCATGACCTCTTCTAATCCTAATTACCTCCCAAAGGCCCCACCTCCTAATTCTATCACATTGAGGCATAGGGTTTTAACGTATCTGTTTTGGGGATACAAAAATATCCAGTCCATAACAGATAGAAGACACTATTTTCAATATGTCAGTTCTTTCCAAATTGATCTATAGATTCAGTGCTATCCCAATACAAATTCCACCAAGTTATTTTGTGGATATGGACAAACTGATTCTAAAGTATATATGGATAGGCAAAAGACCCAGAATAGCCAACACATTGAAGAAAATCAAAGTCAGAAGACTACCCATTTCAACACTTACTAACTATAAAGCCACAGTAATCAAGACAGTGTGCTACTGGTTAAAGAATAGACAAATAGATTAATTATATAAAATAAAGAACTCAGAATTAGACTCACATAAATATAGTCAAGTGCTCCTTCACAAAGTTGCAAAGTCAATACGACAGACAAAATATAGTATTTCTAACAATTGTGCTGGACCAACTGGACATCCACATGCAAATAATGAATCTAGACCCAGACTTTATACCCAAAAATCTCAAAATTGATCTTAGACCTAAATGTAAAATGCAAAACTATAAAACTCCTACAAAATAACATAGGAGAACGTCTACACAATCTTGTGTATGATGATGAAATTTGAGATGCAACATAGGAGAAAGTCTACACAATCTTGTGTATGATGATAAAATTTGAGATGTAATACCAAAGACACAATCCATGAAAAAGGAATGATCATCTGGAATTTATTAAAATTTTAGAAAATATGTTCTGTGAAAGACATTCTTTTTTTAAAGATTTTATTTGAGACAGAGAGAGAGAGAGCATGAGCAGGGGGAGAGGTAGAAGGAGAGGGAGAAGCAGAATCCCCTCTGAGCCAGGAGCCCAATGCAGGACTCAATCCCAGGACCCTGGGATCACGAACTGAGCTGAAGGCAGATGCCCAACCATCTGAGCCACCCAGGCGCCCATGTGAAAGACATTCTTAAAAGAATGAGAAGACAAATCTGAACTGGAGAAAATATTTGCAAAAGACAAGTCTGATAAAAGGATTGTTATTTGAAATATACACAAAACATCTAAAACTCAACAATATGAAAATAAATAACCCAATTAAAAAAAATGAGTAAAAGGCTTTAACAGATACCTCACTGAAAAAGATATGCAAATAGAAAATAAACATATAAAAATGTTTAATATCACATGTCATTAGAGAACTGGATATTAAGACAACAATGAGAAACCACTAAACACTTATTAAAATGTCCAAAATCCAAAACACTGACAACACCAAATTTTGACAAGTATATAGAGCAAAAACAATTATCATTCATTCTTGGTATGAATGAAAAATGGTACAAATATTTTGGTAGACACTTCAGCAGTTTCTCAAAAAACTAAACATTCTCACTATGTGATCCAGCAGTCATGCTTCTTAGTATTTACCCAAAGGAGTTGAAAATCTATGTCCAAACAAAAACCTGAACATTGATTATAATAGCAACCTTATTTATAATTGCCAAAACTTGGAAGCAACCAAGATGTTCTTTGGTACATAGATGGATAAATTGTGGTACAACCAGATAATTGAGTATCATTCAGCACTAAAAAGAAATGAGCTATCAAGCCATTAAAAGACATAGGAGAACCTCAAATGCATATTACTGTTGGAAAAAATGCAATTTGAAAAGACTCCCATCCCTTATTTTTCAACTATATGACAGTTTGGAAAAGGCAAAACTGTGGAGACTGTAAAAAGATCAGTGATGCACTGTGAATTGTGTAAGACTGACGAATCACAGACCTGTACCTCTGAAACAAATAGTATATTATATGTTAATAAAAAAAATATGTGGTTATCCAACTGTCCTAGCACTATTTATTTAAAAAATAAAATCCTTTCCCTATTAAAAAAAAAAAAAAAGATCAGTGATGTCCAAGGGTTGAAGAGAAGGAGGGATGAATCGGTGGAGCACAGAGAATGTTTAAGTCATTAAATCTATTCTGTATGATACTATAATGGCAGATACATATCATTATAAATTTTTCAAAACCC
This sequence comes from Phoca vitulina, assembly GCF_004348235.1. Classification (NCBI taxonomy): domain Eukaryota; kingdom Metazoa; phylum Chordata; class Mammalia; order Carnivora; family Phocidae; genus Phoca; species Phoca vitulina. Next base: position 7,599,652 of record NW_022589760.1, read on the forward strand.
ATAAAATATACAACACTAAATGGAATCCCTAATGTAAACTATGGAATTTGGGTGTCAATGTAGGCTCAATGATTGTAACAAATATACCACCCTGCTGTGAGGTGTTAATTGTGGAGTCTGCAAATTTGAGGGTTAGGAAGTATAATGGAAATCTCAGTCCCTTCTGCTCAATTTTGCTTCGAACCTAAAACTGGTCTAGAAACATAAAGTCTATAAAAAAGTGAAGGCAAAATTAACCTGTTTCCATTCAACAAAAACTCAGGTAATTTAGTAGGAGGAGAATCACATTAAAGCAAAAATAAAAAAATATTTTTTTTTTCTGTAAGGTTTGTAGGTAAATTTTTATTTTATTTTATTTTATTTTATTTTATTTTATTTTATTTTATTTATCTTATTTTATTTTATTTGGTTTTATTTTAATTCCAGTTAGTTAACATACAGTGTTATGTTAGTTTAAGGTGGAAAATATAGTGATTCCACTATTCCATACATCATCTGTGGCTCGTCACCTATTTAACTCATCCCCCCTTCTCCCCCTTGGGTAACCATCAGTTTGTTCTCTATAATTAAGAGTCTGTTTCTTTGTCTCTCTCTCTCTTTGTCCCCTTTGCTCCTTTCTTTGGTTTCTTAAATTCCACATGAGTGAAATCATATGGCATTTTTCTTTCTCTGTCACTTAATTTTGCTTAGCATAATACTCTCTAGCTCCATCTACATTGTTGTAAATGCCAAGATTTAATTCTTTTTTTAGATGAATAATATTCCATTGTGTGTGTGTGTGTGTGTGTGTGTGTGTGTGTGTGTGTGTGTGTGTATATATATATACCACTTCTTTATCCATTTATCTAACAATTGACATTTGGGCTACTTCTATACTTTGGCTATTGTAAATAATGCTGCTATAATTACAGGGGTGCATACACTTAGCCTTAGTGTTTTTGTATTCCTTGGGTAAATTCCCAGTAGTGCAATTACTAGATTGTAGGGTAGTTCTATTTTTAACTTTTGAGGGCCCACCATAATGTCTTCTACAGTGGCTGCACTAGTTTGCATTTCCACCAGTTTGCAGGGCTCCTTTTTCTCCACATCTTCACCTTATTGTTTCTTGGGTTTTTGATTTTAGCCATTCTGAAAGGTGTGAGGGGGATACCTCATTGTGGTTTTGATTTGCATTTCTCTGATGATGAGTAATGTTGAGAACATTTTCATGTGTCTGTTGGCCATCTGGATGTCTTCTTTGGAGAAATGTCTATTCATGTCTTCTGCCCATTTTTAACTGGATTATTTTTTTGAGTGTTGAGTTTTATAAGATCTTTATATATTTTGGATACTAATCCTTTATCAGAAATGTCATTTCCAGATATCTTTTCCCATCCTATAGGTTGCCTTTTCATTTTGTTGTTTCCTTTGCTGTGCAGAAGCTTTTTATTTTGATGTAGTCCCACCAGTTTATTTTTGCTTTTGTTTCCCTTGCCTCAGAAGATATATCTAGAAAGAAGTTGCTATGGCCCACGTCAAAGAAGTTACTGCATGTATTGTCTTCTAGGATTTTTATGATTTCAGGTCTCACCTTTAGGTGCTTAATCCATTTTGAATTTTGTGTATGTGTGTGTATGGCATAAGAAAGTGGTCTGGTTTCATCTTTTGCATGTTGCTATTCAGTTTTCCCAACACCATTTTTTTTTCTTTTCCCCCAACACCATTAGTTGATTAATTGACCATATAATTATAGGTTTACTTCTGAGTTTTCTATAATGTTCCTTTGATCTATGTGTCTATTTTTGTGTCAGTACCACATTATTTTGATTACTATGGCTTTGTAATATAACTTGATGTCTGGAATTGTGATGCCTCCAGCTTTGCTTTTCATTTTCATTCCAAGATTGCTTTGGCTATTCAGGATCTTTTGTGATTCCATACAAATTTTAGGATTGTTTTTTCTAGCTCTGTGAAAAATACTGTGGGTATTTTGATAGGGATTGCATATAATGTGTAGATCACACTGAGTATATAAATATTTTAGCACTATTTGATCTTCCAAACCATGAGCATGAAATGTCTTTCCATTTCTTTCTGTCATCTATAGTTTCTTTCAGCAGTGTTTAATAGTTTTCACAGTACAGGTCTTTCACCTCATTGGTTAGGTTTATTCCTAGGTATCCTTTTATTTTTGGTGCAATTGTAAATGGGATTGTTTTCTTATCTTTTTGTTACTTCATTATTGGTGTGTAGAAATGCAAAAGACTTTTGTACATTGATTTGTATCCTGTGACTTTACTGAATTTGTTTATCAGTTCTAGCATTTTTTGGTGGAGTCTTTTGTCATCTGATTGCTATAGCTAGGATTTCCAGTACTATGTTGAATAAAACTGATGACAATGGACATCCTTGTCTTGTTCCTGAATTTAGGGGAAAAGCCTTCAGTTTTTCCCCATTAAAGATTATGTTATCTGTGGCTTTATCATATACAACCTTTATTATGTTGAGGTATGTTCCCTCTAAACTTGCTTTGTTGAATGCTTTGATCATGCCTGGATGCTGTACTTTGTCAAATGCTTTTTCTGCAACTATTGAAGTGATCATATTGTTCTTACCCTTTCTCTTATTGATGATGTATCACATTGATTGATTTGTAAATATTGAACCACATTTGCATCACAGGAATAAAACCCATTTGATCGTGGTGAATGATTTTTTTAATGTATTGTTGGGTTCTGTTTGCTACTATTTTGTTGATATTTGCATCTACATTTATCAGACATATTAGCCAGTAGTTATGTTTTTGTGTGTGTGTGTGTGTTGTCTTTCTCTGGTTTTGGTATCAAGGTAATGCTGGCCTCATAGGGTAAATTTGGACATTCTCCTTCCTTTTCTATTTTTGGAATAGTATTAGAAGAATGTAGATTAACTCTCCTTTAAATGCTTGGTAGAATTCACCTATGAAGCCATCCTGTGTCCTGGACTTTTGTTTGTTGGGAGTTTTTTGATTACTGATTCAATTTTTTGCTGGTCATCAGTGTGTTCAAATTTTCTATGTCTTCCTGTTTCATTTTTGGTAGTATATATGTTTTTAGGAAACTATCCATTTCTTCCAGGTTGTCCAATATTTTGACATATAGTTTTTCATTATCTCTTTTAATAGTTTGTATTTCTGTGATGTTTGTTATTTCTCCTCTCTCATCTGTGATTTTATTTGAGTTCTTTCTCTTTTCTTCTTGATAAGTCTGACTAGAGGTTTATCAATTTGTTGATTTTTTCAAATACCCAGCTTCTGGTGTCATTGATCTGTTCTATTGTGGTTTTTTTTGTTGTTTGGTTGTTTGGTTGGTTGGTTGGGGTGTTTGTTCATTTGTTTGTTTTTAGTTTCTGTATTATCTATTTCTACTCTAATCTTTATAATTTACTCCCTTCTGCTGGTTTTGGTTTCTCTTTTTTTTCCTTTTCTATCTACTTTAGGTGTAAGGTTCAGTTGTTTATTGGGGTTTTTTCTTGCTTCTTGAGGTCAGGCCATATAGCTATAAGCTTCCCTCTTAGGCCTGCTTTTGCTGCATCTCAAAGATTTTGAACCATTGTGTTTTCATTTTCATTTGTTTCCATGAATATTTCTGTTATTTATTCTTTGATCTCTGGTTGACCCATTCATTGTTTAGTAGCATGTTGTTCAACCTCCACATATTTGTGGTCTTCCCAAATTTTTTCTTGTAGTTGACTTGGTTTCATAGCATGGTCAAAAAAGGTGCATGGTATGTTTCCAATCTTTTTTTATTTGTTGAGTTCTGTTTTGTAATCTACTATGTGATACATTCTGGAGAATGTTCTATGTGTACTTGAAAAGAATGTGTATTCTGCTGTTTAAGGATGGAATGTTCTGAATATATCTATTAAGTCTGGTCCAGTGTGTCATTCAAAACTGTTGTTTCCTTGTTGATTTTCTGTTTAGATATTCTGCCCATTGATGTAAGTAGGGTGTTAAAGTCCCCTATTATTACTGTATTGTTATTGATTAGTTCCAATTATGACTGTTATAGTTTTATATATTTAGGTGCTCCTATGTTGAGTGCATAAATATTTACAATTGTTAGATCTTGCTGGATTGCCCCCCTTATGATTATGTAGTGCCATTCTTTGTCTCTTGTTTCAGTCATTATTTAAAGTCTAATTGGTCTGATGTAAGTTTTGCTATTCAGGCTTTCTTTTGACATCCATTTATTTGTTAAAACTTTCTCTATCCCCTCACTTTCAATCTGCAGGTGTCTTGAGGTTTACAATGAATCTCCTGTAGGCATCATATAGATGGGTCTTTTTTTTAATCCATTCTGACACCCTATGTCTTTTTATTTGAACATATAGTCTGTTTACATTCAGAGTAATTATTGATAGATATGTATTAATGTCATTTTATTACTTGTTTTTCATTGTTTCTGGAGATTTTCTCTGATCCTTTCTTTTCTTTGTCACTTTTTATCTCTCCTCTGCACTCAAAGAGCCCCGTTTAATATTTCTTGCAAGGCTCATTCAGTGGTCATAGACTCCTTTAGTTTTTGTCTAGGGAACTCTTTAACTCTCCTTCCATTCTGAATAATACCCTTGCTGTGTAAAGTATTGTTGGCTACAGATTTTTCCCACTCAGCACTTTGAATATATCATGCCACTGCCTTCTGGATTGCCACATTTCTTTTCTTTTTTTTAAGATTTTATTTATTTATTTGACAGATAGAGACATAGCAAGAGAGGGAACACAAGCAGGAGGAGTGGGAGAGGGAGAAGCAGGCTTCCCGCTGAGCAGGGAGCCCGATGTGGGGCTCGATCCCAGGACCCTGGGACTATGACCTGAGCCGAAGGCAGACGCTTAACAACTGAGCCACCCAGGCACCCCTGGATTGCCACATTTCTGTTGAAAAATCTCCAGCTAGCTTTATGGGTCTTCCCTTGTAAGTTTAGCACTTCTTTTGTCTTGCTGCTTTAATGATTTTTTTTATCATTATATTTTGCAAATTTAATTACAATATGTCTTGGTGTTGGTCTGCTTTTGTTGATTTTGGTGGGAGTTCTCTGTGCCTTCTGGATTTGGATATCTGTTTCCTTCCTCAGATTAAGGAATTTTTCAGCTATTACATTTTCAAATAAAATTTCTGCTCCCTTTTCTCTCTCTTCTTCTGGGACCTCTATAATACAAATGTGATTATATTTGATAGTGTCACTGATTTCCCTGTTTCTTATCTTGTTACATAATTCTTCTTTCTCTTTTTGATTTAGGTTCATTATTTTGTCTTCTATATCACTAATTTCTTCAGTGCTTCTTATAGCCTTCTGTTCCTTACACCAAGCATGTTTCTAATCTCATTTACTGAGCTCTTTATGTCTGACTGATTCCTTTTTAACACTTTTATCTCTGTGGTAAGGGTGTCACTGATGTCTTTTATTCTTTGTTTTTTAAGATTTTATTTATTTATTTGACACAGAGAGAGAGAGCACAAGCAGGGGGAGTGGCAGGTAGAGGGAGAAGCAGACTCCCTGCTGAGCAGGGAACCTGATGCTGGACTCGATCCCAGGACCCTGGGATCATGACCTGAGCCAAAGGCAGACGCTTAACCAACTGAGCCACCCAGGCGCCCTGATGTCTTTTATTCTTTTTACGCCCAGTGAGTATCTTTATGATCATTGCTTTAAATTCTTTTTTTTTATTATGTTATGTTAATCACCATACATTACATCATTAGTTTTTGATGAAGTGTTCCATGATTCATTATTTGTGTATAATACCCAGTACTCCATTCAGTATGTGCCCTCTTTAATACCCATCACCAAGGTAACCCATCCCCACACACCCCCCCTCTAGAACCCTCAGTTTCTTGCTTTAAATTCTTTATCAGACATGTTACTTATATTTGTTTTACTAAGACCTCTGTCTGTGGCCTTATCTTGTTCTTTCATTTGTGATAAATTCCTAAGTCTTAGCTTTTTTCTAAGTCTCTGCCTCCTTTCCACAGCACAGGTAATTCATTTCTCCCCTAAACCACATCTCTGCACTTCCTACCTTCTTCCATGTGGCCTCCTCAGTCTTTTTAGTTGTTAAATTTGTTATTTCAAACTTTAGGTCAATTTCTAGGTGTTTAGGATGATTTGATACTTATCTAGTTCTTTTCATGGGACGACAGGAGCCTAGGGTCCTCCTGCTCCACTGCCATCTTCCTCCTTTCCCTTTGTGCTTTTAAATTTTTCATTTGATCTTTAACTTTTGCCATTTTAGTTACTATGTGTGTTAGTGTGGATGTCCTTGGGTTGATTTTGTTGGGTTTCTCTGTGCCTCCTGGATCTGGATTTCTGTTTCCTTCTCCAGATTTGGGAGCTTTTTAGCTATTATTTCTTCAAACAAAATTTCTGCCTCCTTTTTTTCTTCTCTTTCCTTATGGAATCCCTATAGTGCTAATATTATTACACTTGATGATGTCACTGAATTTCCTTAACATATTCTCATATTTTGTTTTCCTTTTTCTTCTGTTGTTCACCTTAAGTGCTTTCCATTACTCTTTCTTTCAGCTTGCTGATCCATTATTCTGCTTCCTATAGTACACTTTTTATTCCCTCTAGTTTATTTTTCATTTCACCTGTTGATTTTTTCATCAGTGTTGGTCTTTTTTTTTTTCCTATCCCTCTCTTGACAGTGTTGTCAAGATTCTTCACTTTTTTCTCAAGACCAGAATGTGTCTTTATGACCATTACTTTCAATTCTCTATCAGTTTTGTACTGTTTTGTACAGTTTTGTACTGTTCTTTCATTTAGGACATATTCCTCTGTCCCATTTGGTCTAACACTTTGGTGTATGTTTCTATGTGTTAGGAAATTATCTACATCAACTGATCTTGAAATCAGTGTCCTGATGAACAAGCAGTCTTACAGTGTCCTGTAGTACAATGTCCCCTTTTCATCAGAATCTGGCACTTCAAAGTTGTCTCATATGTATGTGGCATGCAACCTGCTGTTGTGGTTGAGCCATGCTAGTTTTCAGTGCAGTCAACTACAGTGGCTCTCTTTGGCTATTGTGGGTAGGGTTTGGTTTCTTTGTTGTTAAGAGGCTAGTCTAGGACTCCCTTGGGCTTGTAGTTAGGTCGGACCAGATTCCTGTCCTCAGCCCATTTTCCAGAACTGTGGTTGCATTAAACTACATGGCACCCTCCATGCATTGTTTCCTGAGAGGATTCATTAGTTGGTGGGGCCTGAAGTTATACCAGATATCTGTCCCAAATTTGTCTCCCAAGGTAACAGTGATTCCAAACTATAGAGTTCGATCTTTGTGCTACCCCTATAAAGTTTCTGAAGTTGGTAGCACCAACAGTCAGATCAGATGTCTGCCTCCAGCCCACTGTCAGGACTATAGTTGAACTGATGAGCATGGTTATCAAGACTCCCTTTGGAGTGGTGGTGGCCATTTCCAGGGTTTCTTGTGGAATGAGATGCATCAAGCACTGCTTTGGAGTGACTCCTGCTGATTAGGGTAGGCTGGATATGGCAGTCAGCAGGAGAACTTGGGGGCAAGGTGTGAAGAGTTAGCAAGATTGCATCAATACCTATTAGAACTGTTTAAAGGATGAGACCAAGCTGGAACCACTTTGGAGGGATTCCTGTCAGTGGGGTGGGTAAGATGGAGTGAGTCCACAGGAGTATACATGGGTGGGGTACACAGTGTTAGAAAGCAAGGTGGCAAGTGTTCTTGCTGATTTTCACAGGTGTACAAGTATCCAAGCTTGGTGGGGGGAGGAGGGAAAAAAATGGTATCTGCCAGTTCTTTTGTTCTTGGAGAAGTCTCCTAAATATTCTGGGCTTTCCAGAGTACATTCTGAGATTAGTAAATAAATCTCCTTCTTGTACACCCCAGGTGATTTTCAAACTGCTGCTTCTATGCTGTATCTAGGCAGAGTTGTTATGTTGTCTCTATATTTTATTTTTTTTTAAAGACTTTATTTATTTGACAGAGAGAGACACAGCGAGAGAGGGAATACAAGCAGGGAGAGTGGGAGAGGGAGAGGCAGGCTTCCCGAGGAGCAGGGAGCCTGATGTGGGGCTCGATCCCAGGACCCTGTGATCATGACCTGAGCCAAAGGCAGATGTTTAATGACTGAGCCATCCAGGCGCCACCTATGTTGTCTCTTTAAGGCAGTGACTGTTTTCTATTGGCCTCTGGCTCTCCCAGAGCTAAATAGCTTGATTTTTAATGTTCCCAGTATTAAACCCCACTGACTGTAAAAAATTCATGAAGTAAGCCCCTCTGGTTTTCAAAGCCAAATGTTACAGGGACTCACCTTCCCAGTGCAGGTATCCTGTGTCTGGGATGCCTGGTGTGGGGTATATTCCTCTCACATTTCCATGTGTGTAGTGTCCTTCCCATTTGCAGTTAGTCCTGCAGGTTAGTTTGCTTTCCAACTGAGACTCCACCTTTCCTACCATTTTTTGATGTGGCTTTCTCTCTACAATTAAATATAGAGAATCTGTACTGCTAGTCTTTGGTTCATTTTCTGGATTAGTTACACTGATGTGGCTGTTATTTAGGTGTATCCACTTAATGAGGTGAGCTTAGGACATGTATTCCCTGCCATCTTCCCAAGCACCCAAAATTTATCACTTTAAATACATATATTATAAAGGAAAAAATATTGAAAATAAATTACTTGGGATTTATCTTAAGTCAGAAAAAGAATTTAAAGTTAAACCCAAATAAAGTAGAAAAATGATAAAGAGCAGATATTAGTGTAATAGAAAAAAAGCACAATAAAATATTCAACAAAGCAAAAGTTTATTTGAGAACAATAACAAAATTGGCAAACATTTTTAAAAGGCTTAGCAGGGAAATAGAGGAAAAGAACAAATAATTATTTTGCTAAAAATCTCCCTACACTGGAAGATATAATATCTTAACTAGTGAACTTTTTGAAACATTTAAGTAAAGAATTACATTAATCTTATGCAGAGTCTTCAAAGATTAGAAAAAAGAAACAGGACATTTTCCAACTTGTTTTATAAGACTAGAATATAACTGATATAAAACACTTAAAAGAATATTACAGAAAAGGAAAATAATAGGCCACACTCTCCTATAAGCATAGTTGCAAACAACATAAGCAAATATTAATCAAGAAAATTCAGGACTAATAAAAGGAAAATACACTGATAAAATATTGGCAGAGAAGAAACAAAACTGCCATTATTCACAAAGACATGGTTATACATGTACAAAATCCAGAATAATCTACAGTTTTCATATGGGAATTAACAAGTAAATTAAACAAGACCTCTAGACATAAAGTTAATATTAAAATGATTTTTATACTTCTATGCCAACAAGTTATAAAATAATATTAAACAACAGTATCTTTTAGAGTAATGTCATAAATTTTCATATTCTTAGAAAACAATTTAAAAAAAGATGTGAAAACCTTCTACACAAAAAAGTACAAAACATTATTAAGAATAATTGAGGAAAACCTAAAAATGTCCAGAAAAATATACCACGTACATGGATTGGAAATATCAATCATGCAAGATATAATTCCGCCTAAATTTATTTATATATTCAGTGTTATTCAAATCTAAATTCCAGAAGATTTTTCCTTTGATTTTTAAAATTAAGAAGCTTTTTCTGAAATTTGTGTGAAATGTAAAGAACCCAGTGTAGCCATGGCAAACTCAGGGGAAAAAAAAAAAATGATGTGGAAGGTCTCATATTACTGGAGATCAAGACTCATTTAAATGCGACTATAATTGAAACAAAGTTTTAAAGTTGCAAATGTAGATTTAAAAAAAAAAATGAGCCAGAATTAGAGTCTGGAAACTGGCCCACAAATATATAGACACTTGTATTATGACAAAAGTGATACTGCAGGACAATCAAGGAAGAAAAAAAATTTCATTAAATGATGCTGAGTAACCTGGCTCTTCATATGGAAAAAAATATATACATACATATATATATATATAATTTTTTTTTTACCTCTTTCTCAGACCACACAAAGAAATCAATTATGGATCTAAATGTGACAGATGAAATGATTAGTTTATAGAAGACATAAGAACTTATCTTCAAGCCTGTAAGATAGGGAGATTTCTAAAATTGCATACAAAAGCATTAACCATTAAGGGGAAAGTAATAATAAATTGCATCACATTAAAGTTAGAAATTGTTTATCTGAGGGGTGCCTGGGTGCTCAGTCACTTAAGCAGCTGACTCTTGATTTTGCCTCAGGCCATGATCTCAGGGTCCTCAGATTGAACACTGCATCAAGCCCCGCATTGGGCTCCACGCTCAGTGGGGAATCTGTTTGAGGATTCTCTCTCTCCCTCTTTCTCTGCCACTCCCACCTGCTCTTTCTCTCTCTTTCTCTAAAATAAATAAATCTTTAAAAAAAGAAATTGTTTATCTAAGAGATCAGTGAAGAGTGAAAAGAGAAGGAACAGAGAGAACATTGTGTCTACACCTATAAATCTATAAATATCTATAACTCTGTCTATCTAAATATTTACAACTCTATCATCTATTTATCTCTATAGAGAGGGAAATGGAGATTATAGATATGTATTGTATATAATATATATAATGTACATATAAATATAAAAATTAGGAATTCTTTTTATATCCATTACATACATATATACATATATATGTATATATATACACACACACACATATATGTATATATAATATAAAGAATTCCTAATCAGCAAGCCAAAGGCAGAAATCCAAATTTTTAAAAATTGGTCAAAGACCCAAATTGCTTCAAAAATGAGGATATCCATATTGTCACTAAACTTATGAAAACATACTCAGTTTTATTATTCAACAAAGTTACAAACTAAATCTATAATTACACATTAAGTTTAAAATTTAGAATATTGGCAATAAAAATATTCATCAAGAGAGGGAATGATTCGAATTCTCAAACAATTTTGAAAGGTGTCTAAATTCATACAACCACTTCAGGGAACTTTTTGTCAGTATATATTAAAGCTAAATACATACATACTCTACAGCCTTGAAATTATATAAACATGTATGTACTGAAAATAAATTTATCTATAAAGTCCATAAAAATATATATGTGTTTATAGTTCCAAATTGGAAATAGTAAATGACCCCAATAGTAGAAAATATTAACAAATTGTGACACATTCATACAACAGAATACTATATAGCAATGACCATGATCACACTCCTCCCATAGTCAACAGCAGAGTGGAATCTCACAAATAATCATGAATGAAAGAGGCCAGAAATGTATCATTACATATTGTTTTATTTTATTGATATAAATTTCAGAGCAAGCAGAATTAATCCTGGGAGAAGATAGAGGGCAAAAAAGAGGGTAAAAGGGCCGCTTTTAGATTGCTGGTAGTGTTTTATCTCTTGATCAGGGTGAGTATATTACATTTCTGTGTTCATTGTGATAATTCATCAGGCTGTCATATTCTAATAAAAATAATATATTGAAAAAGTAGAATAAAATGGTGTTTGTTCATTTAGTTAAGAATATACTGCAAATCTAATTTAGCCCATATATGTTAATAGAATTAATCTATTTGTAAGCAAAAATATCCAGACATTAAATTCAAACTTTCTTAGATGTATTTATAATAAACCTTTATACAACATCTAATATATGAACAGTGGTAAATGTTATTTAATTTAATTCTTTTAATAATTCTGTAATATAAGCTATATTATTAATATTAGTATTATTATTTTAACCAGTGAGAAAGCTGATGTACCATTATTTCAAACTTTGGTTTCCTGGTACCAAAGCCCAGACATTTTATACTCAGTGACTAACACACCCAAAATAATTGAAAGTATAATAAGTAAGATTTTTTTTTAAAGATTTTATTTATTTATTTGATGGAGAGAGACACAGCAAGAGAAGGAACACAAGCAGAAGGAGCGGGAGAGGGAGAAGCAGGCTTCCTGCCGAGCAGGGAGCCCGATTCAGGGCTCGATCCCAGGACCCTGGGATCATGACCTGAGCCGAAGGCAGACACCCAACTGACTGAGCCACCCAAGTGCCCCAATAAGTAAGATTTTGACTGTTAGTTAAAAGATAGTAAATAATTCCTGAGAGAAAAAAATAAAATGTACTAGACTAATTTATAACTTTATTTACTATTTCAGAGTGAAGTGAGTAATTAAGGTAATTAACTAGCTAATCAATAATATAATACAGGGGAAAGTATAGGTTTTCCCCATATTCTATTTTTAGAGAAAATAATGTCTTCATAAACATTATACTTAGATTTAGAAATTTGACCTTCTTACTAGGGAGAGATGATATAAAGTATTTTTTTTCTGAAATGTGTTATTTTTCTATCCTAATATTTGAAGAAGAGAATATAATGTAATTTTTAGTGGGGAGCTATTGACACTACCTAAACCATATTGAGGCTCATGAGACATTACTTATAAATGTAAAAGTAATTGGCATATTAGACATAAATGAGGAAATCATTAAAAAGACTAGAATGCTGGGGCATAAAGCGAAAGGTGGAAAAAGGAAGTAGAGATTCCTCTGTTTCATTCTCAATACCTAGTAACCATGCCAAAAATCTATTATTATCAACACCAAGAAATACTGTCTAAAATAGACCCCAAATCCTTTCAAGTACATAGTAAATGTTGCAAGAAATAAAGTAAAGTAACAAAGGATTCAAACATGAAAACAACCAACATCTATTCATGAAAAAAACTCTAAGCAAACTAGTAGAGGTAAACTTCCTCAACTTAATAAAAAATATCTACAAAAACCTTGCAGCTAAAATTATTCTCAATGGTGAAAGACTGAAATGCTTTCTTATTGAAATCAAGAAACTCCGTTTTTCTACTCCCATTAAACATCATTCTGAAAGTTCGAGCTAATGCAATAAGACAAAAATAAATATATACATACATTAAAAAAACAAGTAAATGGCATAATATTGGAAATGAAGGATTAAGACTGTATTTGTTGACAGATGACAAAATTGTCTATGCAGGAAATTCCAAAAAAATCAACAACAATAACAAAAACAAAACAACAAAAACAACAACAGAGCCTTGGTACTAATAAGTAAATAAAGGTTGCAAGATACAAGGTTAATATAAAAAGCCATTTACTTTCATACATACCAGCAATGAACATTGACATTTGAAATGAAAAATAAAATAGCATTTATATTAGTGCCAACATTATGAAATAGGTATAAATCTAACAAGGTGTGTACAAGGTTTAAATGAGAAAAATACACCATGCACAAAGATAAACTCAAAATGAATGAAAGACCACAATGTGAGACAGTTATCCATCAAAATCCTAGAGGAGAACATAGGCAGTAACCTTTTCGACATCGGCCAAAGAAACTTCTTTCAAGACACGTCTCAAAAGGCAAGGGAAACAAAAGCAAAAATGAACTTTTGGGACTTCATCAAGATAAAAAGCTTCTGCACAGCAAAGGAAACAGTCAACAAAACAAAGAGGCAACCCAAGAAATGGGAGAAGATCTTTGCAAATGACACTACAGATATAGGGCTGATATCCAAGATCTATAAAGAACTTCTCAAACTCAATACCCAAAAAACAAATAATCAAGTCAAGAAATGGGCAGAAGACATGAACAGACACTTTCTCCAAAGAAGACATACAAATGGCTAACAGACACATGAAAAATGTTCATCATCATTAGCCATCAGGGAAATTCAAATCAAAACCACATTGAGATACCACCTTACACTAGTTAGAATGGCAAAAATTGACAAGGCAAGAAACAACAAATGTTGGAGAGGTTGTGGAGAAAGGGGGACTCCCTTACACTGTTGGTAGGAATGCAAGTTGGTACAGCCACTTTGGAAAACAGTGTGGAGGTTCCTCAAAAAATTAAAAATAGAGCTACCTTATGACCCAGCAATTGCTCTACTGGGTATTTACCCCAAAGACACAGATGTAGTGAAAAGAAGGGCCATATGCACCCCAATGTTCATAGTAACAATGTCCACAATAGCCAAACTGGGAAGAGCTGAGATGCCCTTCAACAGATGAATGGATAAAGAAGATGTGGTCCATGTATACCATGGAATATTACTCAGCCATCAGAAAGGATGAATACTGAACTTTTATATCGACATGGATGGGACTGGAGGAGATTATGCTAAGTGAAATAAGTCAAGCAGAGAAAGTCATTTATCACATGGTTTTACTTATTTGTGGAACATAAGGAATAGCATGGAAGACATTAGGAGAAGGAAGGGAAAAATGAAGGGGGAGAGATCGGAGGGGGAGACAAACCATGAAAGACTATGGACTCCGAGAAACAAACTGAGGGTTTTAGAGGGGAGGGGGGTGGGGAGATGGGTTAGCCCGGTGATGGGTATTAAGGAGGGCACATATTGCATGGAGCACTGGGTGTTATACACAAACATTGAATCGTGGAACACTACATCAAAAACTAAGGATGTATTGTATGGTGACTAACATAACATAATAAAAAAATTAAATTAAATTAAATTAAAAATTTAAAAAAAAGGAAAAGAGAAAGAAAAATGGTAGACCTATAATAAAGTAAATCAAAGTTTTAAGCAAATGGAGAGATAGTCCATACTCATATATAGGACAAATTTGTTAAGATGTCAGTTTTTTTTTTTTTTTTTCCAATTTGATCTATAGATTCAATGCATGGGCCATCAAAATCCCAGAAAGGTATCTTAAATAGACAAAACAATCTTTAAAAAGCAGAACTGGGGTGACTGGATGGCTCATTTGATGAGTGTCTGACTCTTGATTTCAGCTCAGGTCAACAGGGAGTCTGCTTGAATATTGTCTCCTTCTGCCTCTCTCCCCCCCAACCCCCTAATTTGCTTTCTTTCAAATAAATAAATAAATCTTTAAAAAATAAAAAAAAAGTGGAACAAAGTTGAAGACCTCATATATTCTGATTTAAAAACATATTACAAAGCTGCAATAATCAAAACAGTGTTGTAATGACATAAAGGCAGACACATAGACTAATGGAAGTGAATAGGGAACCCATAAATAAACTCTCACACATATGTTGAAATAGTTTTAAACAAAAATGAAAATATCACACAATGGGGAAAGAGCAATCTCTTCAACAAATTGTTTTGAGAGAACTACATATCTATCTGGAGAAGAATGAGGTTGAAGCCTTACTTAACTCTATACACAAAAATTAAGTCAAAATAGATTAAAGACCTAAACATAAGACCTAGAACTATTAAATTCCTAGAAGAAAACATAAAGGGAAATCTTCATGGTATTGGACTTGGCAATGATTTCTTGCATTACACACCAAAAGCAAAAATAGACAAAGGGATTAGTCAAATTTTAAAATTTGTGTGCCAAAAAAACCCCAAAAAAACAAAAATCAAAAAACTTGCATGCTTTAGTCAACAGAGTGAAAAAGCAACCAATGGAATGAGGGAAAACATTTGAAAATATATATCTGATAATGGGTTAATATTCAGAACATAAAAACAATGTTTGTAAC
Organism: Phoca vitulina; assembly: GCF_004348235.1. Classification (NCBI taxonomy): domain Eukaryota; kingdom Metazoa; phylum Chordata; class Mammalia; order Carnivora; family Phocidae; genus Phoca; species Phoca vitulina. The sequence goes on from NW_022589760.1 coordinate 7,615,168, forward strand.
TCAACAACAATAACAAAACAACCAAATAAATAAATGATCAAAGAAAGCAAAATTTTCCAAATAAAATATACAAATGACCAAAATACATATAAAAAGATGTTCAGCATAACTGATAAAGAAATTAAAATCAAAACCACATTGATCTAACACCTCATACCCATTAGGATGGACACAAATAAGAGAAGAAGAAAGAGAATAACAAGTGTTGGCAAGGATGAAGATAAATTGTAACACTTGGGTAGAGTTCATGAGAGTGTAAAATGATGCAGTCACCATGGAAAACATTGTGGAGGATCCTCAAAAAATTAAAAATAAATTTGGGGCACCTGGATGGCACAGTCAGTTTAAGCAGCCAGCTCTTGGTTTTGGTTCAGGTTGTGATCTCAGGGTCCTGGGATTGAGCTCCATGTTGGGCTCCACCCTCAGTGCAAAGTCAGCTTCAGGATTATCTCTCTCCATTTGCCCCTTCCTCAGCTCACTTGTGCTCTCTCTCAATCTCTCTCTCTCTCTCTCTCTCAAATAAATGGATAAATATTAAAAATAATGAATTTACCATATGATGTAGTAATCCCACTTCAGAACATATATCCAAAAGGATTGGAAGTAGGATCTGAAAGAAACATTTTCACACCCATGTTTATAGAAATATTATTATAGCCAAGAAGTGGAGGGAATTCAAATGTGTCAACACATAAATATTTAAAGAAATTGTGGTATAACATTCAAGAATATAGGAAGTGCAAAGATGTGGTTTAGGGGAGAAACGGATTGCAGGTGCAGTGGAGGGGAGAGGGCCATGGTCACAGAGAAGGGTGAGAGAGGGGAGCACACAGGGGAATGCACAAAGACAATGTTTCCCCAAAGCCATTGGCTTGGAAAATGAGAGGGGTTGAATTTTGTGAGTTCCTACAGCCAGCAGGGCTTAAAGCTTGGAGATTTAAAGGGCAGTGAGCTTGGCTGGGATAGGGTCCAGAGAGCACTGCACTGTTCCTAGAAAGAAGGCAGGCAAACAACCCAGGGGCAGATGGAGTGAAAAGAGATATCTGAAGAATGCTTGGGGCACATGGGGGGAGATCATTCGTTCTTCTCAGAGCATCTACCTGAGAGGCACTATTCAGGGAGATACCTTTCTGGGAACAAAGGAGCTGGCAGGCACCATTTCCTCTTGCACCACCTGGCATAACCAGAGAGCTACCTGCAGGAAGCAAAGAAGCACCAGCACTGGCTGCCTAAAATGCATACACAAGGCCTCACCCAACCATGCACTCCTGCTGGATTGCCATCCTCATTCATGTTTGACTCAGTTACAGTGAGGCAACACCTCCCAAGAAGAGCAGCACAAACTCCTGCCTACACCTCACCTCCTCACCAGTTAAAAGTCCCCACATTTAGGACAGGGACCAAAGATGGCCCACAGCAAGCAAGGAGAGCTTCTGGAGACTAATGGCCTGAAGGATAAAGCAGCCAAACACAACAGCAGAGTACATGCAGCACACACTGGAAACACTCCCTGAAGTGTCAGTCCCTGATCACTACATGACCTATTCCTCATAGGGCCATTACTTTCAGAAGCAGGAGACATAACTGGCTTTTCTAATATATAGAAGAATGCAGAGACATAGACAAAATGCAAGGATGGAGGAATTTATCCCAAATGAAAGAACAAGGTAAGGCCTTAGGCAGAGATCCAAGCAAAATAGATATAAGTAACATTCCAGATGGAGAATTAAAATAAACAATCATAAGGATACTCACTGGGCTTGAGAAAAGAAGGGAGGATATCAGTGAGACCCTTAACCCAGAGATAAAAGAGTTAATAAAATCCAACCAGAGCACATACCCTCCCCAATGTCTATCACCCAGCCACCCCATCCCTCCCACCCCCGACCACTCCAGCAACCCTCAGTTTGTTTCCTGAGGGTACGTGCTATGGTGAGCGCTGTGAAGTATGCAAGACTGTTGAATCACAGATCTGTACCTCTGAAGCAAATAATACATTATATGTTAAAAAAAAGAAGAGGGGCGCCTGGGTGGCTCAGTCATTAAGTGTCTGCCTTCGGCTCAGGTCATGATCCTAGGGTTCTGGGATCAAGCCACACATCAGGCTCCCTGCTTCATGGGAAGCCTGCTTCTCCCTCTCCCACTCTCCCTGCTTGTGTTCCTGTTCTCACTGTCTCTCTCTCTGTCAAATAAATAAATAAATAAAATCTTTAAAAAAAAAAAGATAGCAGGAGGGGAAGAATGAAGGGGGGGAATCGGAGGGGGAGATGAACCATGAGAGACGATGGACTCTGAAAAACAAACTGAGGGTTCTAGAGGGGAGGGGGTGGGAGGATGGGTTAGCCTGGTGATGGGTATCAAAGAGGGCACGTTCTGCATGGAGCACTGGGTGTTATATGCAAACAATGAATCATGGAACACTACATCAAAAACTAATGATGTAATGTATGGTGATTAACATAACATAATAAAAAAAAAATCCAACCAGAGATGGAGAGTACAATAAATGAAATTAGAATCGTGCTTGATGCAATGAAAAGCAGGCTAGAAGAAGCAGAGGAAAGAATTAGTGACCAGAAGACAAAGTAATGGAAAATAATGAAGCTGAACAAAAAAGAGAAAGAATTATGCAACAGAGAAATAGACTTAACACAGTGACTCCATCAAACGTAATAATATTTGTATTATAGGAGTTGCAAAAGAAGAGAGAGAAAAAAGTGAAGAAATTTTTTTTTGAAAAAATAATAGCTGAAAACTTCCCTAATCTGGGGAAGAAAACAGACATCCAGACACAAGAGGCACAAAGAACTCCCATCAAAATCAAGAAAAGCAGGCTAACCCTAAGATATATTGTAATTAAATTTGCAAAATATAGTGATAAAGTAAAAATCTTAAAAGCAGCAAAACAAAATAATTCCTTGACTTACAAATGAAGACCCACAAGGCTAGCAGCAGATTTCTCAACCGAAATGGGGCAAGCCAGAAGGGAGTGGCCTGTTCCATTCAAAGTGCTGAATGGAAAAAAAAAAGAGGGGGGGGGCGCCTGGGTGGCTCAGTCATTAAGTGTCTGCCTTCAGCTCAGGTTGTGATCCCAGGGTCCTGGGATCCAGCCCCACATCGGGCTCTCTGCTCCGCGGGAAGCCTGTTTCTCCCTCTCCCACTCCCCCTGCTTGTGTTCCCTCTCTCACTGCGTCTCTCTCTGTCAAATAAATAAATAAAATCTTAAAAAAAAAAAAAAAAAGTGCTGAAAGGGAAAATCTGCAGCCATGAATACTCTATCCAGCAAGGTTATCATTCAAAATACAAAGAGAAAGAGTTTCACAGACACAAAAACTAAGGAGTTTGTGACCACTAAACCAGCTCAGCAAGAAATATTAAAGGGGACTCTGAGTGGAAAGGTGAGGCAAAGTGACAAAGACAAGAAAAAATCAGAGTAAATCTCCAGAAATAATGACAAACAAGTAATAAACTGACAATAAACACATATCTATCAATAATTACTTTGAATATAAATGGACTAAATGCCCCAAACATAAGATATAGGGTGTCAGAATAGAAAACAAACAAACAACAACAACAACAAAAACCCACAAGACCCATCTATATGCTGCCTACAAGAGACTCATTGTAGACATAAAGACACCTGCAGATTTAAAGTGAGGGGATAGAGAAATATTTATCATACAAATGGACTTCAAATGAAAGCCAGAGTACCAATAGTTATATCTGATAAACTAGACTTTAAAACAAACACTGTAACAAGAAACAAAGAAAAGCACTGTATAATCATAAAGGGAACAATGCTACAAGAAGATATAACAATTGCAAATATTTGTGCACCTAACATAAGAACACACAGATACATAAAACAATTAATAACAAATGCATTTGGAACTAATCAATGATATAATAATAGTAGGGAAATTAAACATACCACTTACATCAGTGGATAGATCATCTAAAGAGAAAACCAACAAGGAAACAATGGCTTTGAATGACACACTGAACCAGATGGACTTAACATATACTCAGAACATTCCATCCTTATACAGCAGAATACACATTTTTTTGAAGTGCACATAGAACATTCTCCAGAATAGACCACACACTGGGGCACCTAGGTGGCTCAGTCAATTAAGCGTCTGACCCTTGATTCCAGCTCAGATCATGATTTCAGGGTCCTGGGATCAAGCTGTGTGTCAGGCTCTGCACTCAGCAGGAAATCTTCTTGAGGATTCTCTCTCTCCCACTTCCTTTGCCCCCCACTCTTTAAAATAAATGAATGAATCTTAAAAAAATAAAAAGACTAGACCACACATTGCATCACAAACAGGCCTCAACAAATAAAGATTTGAAACATACCATGCACCTTTTCTAACCACAACTCTATGAAACTAAAAGTAAACTACAAAAACAAAAATTGGAAAGAACACAAATACATAGAAGTTGAACAAAATTTTACTAAACAATGAATTGGTCAAACAAGAAATCAAGGAAGAAATTTTAAAAATACATGGAAACAGATGAAAATGAAAAACCAACAGTCCAAAACTTTTGGGATGGAGCAAAATGGGTCATAAGAGGGAAGTATATAGCAATCCAGGCCTACTTTAAGAAGCAAGAAAAATCACAAATTAAAAACCTAACCTTGCACCTAAAGGAGATAGAAAAATAGCAACAAATGAAGACTAAAGCTGGCAGAAGGAAGGAAATAATGAAGATTAGAATAGAAATAAATGATATGGAAACTAAAACAATAGAACAGATCAATGAAACCAGGAGGTAGTTCTTTGAAAAAAAAATAATAAAATTGATAAACTCATAGCCAGCCTTATCAAAAAGAAAAGAAAAAGACCAAATAAAAATCACAAATAAGAGAGGAGAAATAATAACCACCACAGAAATATAAACATTTATAGGAGAATACTATGAAAAACTATATGCCAACAAATTCGAAAAGCTAGAAAAAATAGATTCATTCCAACAAACAAACAAACTACAAAAACTGAAACAGAAAAAAGTGAAAACTTGAAGAGACCAATTACCAGCAAAGAAATTGAAACAGTAATAAAACAAAAACCCCCAACAAACAAACGTCCGGGACAAGATGGCATCACAGGCGAACTCTAACAAACATTTAAGAAGAGTTAAAACCAAATCTCAAACTATTACAAAAATTTGGAAAGGGAGGAAAACTAATTCTTTCTATGAGGCCAGCATTATCCTGACACCAAAACCAGATAAAAACTCCCCTAAAAAAGACATCTACAGGCGAATATCCCTGATGATCACAGATGCAGAAATCCTCAACAAAATACAGGCAGACCAAAACCAACAGTACATTAAAAAAAATTCACGATGGTCAATTTGGGTTTATTCCTAGGATGGAAAGGTGGTTCAATTTCAAAAATCAATTAATGTGATGTGTCAAGTTAATAAGAGGATAAGAACCTTATCATCATTTCAATAGATGCAGAAAAGGTATTTGACAAAGGACAACATTTATTTATGATAAAAACCCTCAACAAAGTAGGATTAGAGGGAACATAGCTCAACACAATAAAGGCTATATATGAAAAACACACAGTTAACATCATCCACAATGGGGAAAAACTGAGAGTTTTTCCTTTATGGTCAGGAACAAGACAGGGATGTCCACTCTCACCACTGTTATTTAACATAGTACTTATTGGAAGTCCTAGCCTCAGCAATTTGACAGCAAAAAGAAATAAAAGACATCCATATTGGCAAGGAAGAAGTCAAACTTTCACTTTTGCAGATCATATGATACTCTATATAGAAAACCCAAAAGACCCCAGCAGAAAATTGCTGGAAATAATACACAAATTCGGTAAAGTGTCAGGACACAAAAATCAATGTACAGAAATCTGCTGCATTTATATACATCAATAATGAAGTAGCAGAAAGAGAAATTAAGGAATAGATCTCATTTACAATTGTAACAACAACAAAAAATAACTAGGAATAAACCTAACCAAAGAGGTAAAAGATTTGTAGTCTGGGGGGGGGAGCAAGATGGCAGAGGAGTAGGAGACCTGGATTTCGTCTCCTCTCAGGAATTCAGCTGGATAGGGATCAAACCATTCTGAACACCTACAAACTCAACAGGAGATCGAAGAAAAGAATAGCAACAACTCTCTGAACAGAAAAGCGACCACTTTCTGGAAGGTAGGACGTGCGGAGAAGTGAATCCGAGGCGATATTCGGGAGGATAGACGGCGGGGGAGGGGCCTCCGTCGGCCGCTTCTGGCAAGTGATAGAGCCGCGGAGCACAAAATCGGAACTTTTAGAAGTCTGCTCCGCTGAGGGACGTCACTCTGGTGGCGAAGTGGGGGGTGGAACCCTCGCGGGACAGTGTGGTCTCAGGACCCTCGGGGTCACAGAAAGACCAGGGGTGCCTGAGTGCGGCAGAGCTCCCAGGTATCGGAGCGGGGAAGCCGGCTGCAGAGACGGAGCCCAGGCGCGGGCTCTCAGCTCGGGGTTGCCATAAACCGTGATCCGCGGCACAGTCGGGCCACTGCTCCTCCAGCAGGGACCCAACAAGCGGCAGATCCGGGGAGACTCACCTTCTTCCCCCGGGAGGAGAGGTGCGGGAGCGCACCGCAGGGATCTGCTGGGTTTGGAGACTCCACCTGGGGTCGGGTACCAAATAGAAAGGCGCGGTCACAGGCCGGGTGAGCGCGGAGTGTGGCCGGAGACCGGGGAGACGGGAGTGACTGACTGCTTTTCTCTGGGGGCTCACTGAGGAGCGGGACCCCGAGTTCTCGGCTCCTCCAGGGCGGAGACTGGGAGGCCACCATTTTCACTCTCCGCCTCCAAAGCTGTACGGAAAGCTTGCAGGGAACAAAAGCTCCGGAGAGCAAACCCGAGCAGATTACTTAGCCCGGAC
>NW_022589760.1:7627077-7632740 GCF_004348235.1 Phoca vitulina
CACTGCACATAGAATTCATGGCTTTTTTACCATGATTCTTTAGTCTTTCAAAGTTAATTATTTTTTTTAACTGTCTTTTTTTCTTTTTTTCTGAATTTTTCTTTTTCCCTTTTTCAACCAACATCTTATCAATCCCTTTAAAAAAAAAAAAAAACATTTTTATTTTTCATTTTTAAAGTCATATTCTATCCCTTCATAGTAGTTACCCGTATTTTTGGCATATATATATAAGTTGTTCTCTCTTTAAAATCTTGAGATAGTTTCTTCTAACAGATCAAAATATACTCTAAATCGCTAGTGTATGGTTTTTTTTCTACTCCCCTGCCCGATCACATTCTCTCCCTTTTTTCTTTCTTTCTTTTTTTTTTTAATCCTCTTCTTTCTTTTTTCAAACAACTTATCAAATCCTTTTTTAAAATTTTTTATAATTTCCATCTTTACAGTCATATTCCATCCCTTCATCATATCAACCCTTATTTTTGTACATATATAAGTTTTTCTTTCTTTAAAATTTTGGGAGGGACTTTCTTTTAACAGACCAAAATACACCCAAAATCTAGTGTGTGGCACTGATCTATAAACCAGCCTGATCATATTTGATCACATTCTTTTTTTGTTTTGTTTTGTTTTGTTCTGCTTTTGTTTGTTTTTATCTTTATCTTTTTCTTTTTTCTTTTTTTCTTTCTTTTTCTTTTTTCTCTCTTTCCCTTTCTTTTCCCACTGCTTCAGGCCTTTTCTGACTTGTTTAGAGTATATTTTCTGGGGACGTTGTTACCCTGCTAGCATTTTGTTCTCTCATTAATCTATTCTCCTCTGCACAAAATGACAAGACGGAAAAAATCACCTCAACAAAAAGAACAAGAGGTAGTACCGACTGCCAGGGACCTACTCAATACGGACATTAGTACGATGTCAGATCTAGAGTTCAGAATCATCACTTTAAAGATACTAGCTGGGCTTGAAAAAAGCATGGAAGTTATTAGAGAAACCCTTTCTGGAGAAGTAAAAGAACTAAAATCTAACCAAGTAGAAATCAAAAAGGCTATTAATGAGGTGCAATCAAATATGGGGGCGCTAACTGCTAGGATAAATGAGGCAGAAGAAAGAATCAGTGAGATAGAAGACCAAATGATGGAAAATAAAGAAGCTGAGAAAAAGAGAGATAAACAACTACTGGATCACGAGGGCAGAATTCGAGAGATAAACGATACCATAAGACGAAACAGCATTAGAATAATTGGGATCCCAGAAGAAGAAGAAAGAGAGAGAGGGGCAGAAGGTATAATGGAGCAAATTATAGCAGAGAACTTCCCTAATTTGGGGAAGGAAACAGGCATCAAAATCCAGGAAGCACAGAGAACCCCTCTCAAAATCAATAAAAATAGGTCAACACCCCGACATCTAATAGTAAAACTTACGAGTCTCAGAGACAAAGAGAAAATCCTGAAAGCAGCTCGGGAGAAGAGATATGTAACCTACAATGGTAGAAACATTAGATTGGCAACAGACTTATCCACAGAGACCTGGCAGGCCAGAAAGGACTGGCAGGACATATTCAGAGCACTAAATGAGAAAAATATGCAGCCAAGAATACTATATCCAGCTAGGCTGTCATTGAAAATAGAAGGAGAGATAAAAAGCTTCCAGGACAAACAAAAACTAAAGGAATTTGCAAACACAAAACCAGCCCTACAAGAAATCTTGAAAGGGGTCCTCTAAGCAAAGAGAGAGCCTAAAAGCAACATAGACCAGAAAGGAACACAAATAATATACAGTAACAGTCACTTTACAGGCAATAAAATGGCACTAAATTCCTATCTTTCAATAGTTACCCTGAATGTAAATGGGCTAAATGCCCCAATCAAAAGACACAGGCTATCAGATTGGATTAAAAAACAAGACCCATCGATATGCTGTCTGCAAGAGACTCATTTTAGACCCAAAGACACCCCCAGATTTAAAGTGAGGGGGTGGAAAACCATTTACCATGCTAATGGACGCCAAAAGAAAGCTGGGGTGGCAATCCTTATATCAGACAAATTAGATTTTAAACCAAAGACTGTAATAAGAGATGAGGAAGGACACTATATCCTACTTAAAGGGTCTATCCAACAAGATCTAACAATTGTAAATATCTATGCCCCTAACATGGGAGCAGCCAATTATATAAGGCAATTAATAACAAAAGCAAAGAAACACATTGACAACAATACAATAATAGTGGGGGACTTTAACACCCCCCTCACTGAAATGGACAGATCGTCTAAGCAAAAGATCAACAAGGAAATAAAGACTTTAAATGACACACTGGACCAAATGGACTTCACAGACATATTCAGAACATTCCATCCCAAAGCAACGGAATACACATACTTCTCTAGTGCCCATGGAACATTCTCCAGAATAGATCACATCCTAGGTCATAAATCAGGTCTCAACCGGTACCAGAAGATTGGGATCATCCCCTGCATATTTTCAGACCACAATGCTTTGAAACTAGAACTCAATCACAAGAGGAAAGTTGGAAAGAACTCAAATACATGGAGGCTAAAGAGCATCCTACTGAAGAATGAATGGGTCAACCAGGAAATTAAAGAAGAATTAAAAAAATTCATGGAAACCAATGAAAATGAAAACACAACTATTCAAAATCTTTGGGATACAGCAAAGGCAGTCCTAAGAGGAAAGTATATAGCAATACAAGCCTTTCTCCAGAAACAAGAAAGGTCTCAAGTACAAAACCTAACCCTACACCTAAAGGAGCTGGAGAAAGAACAGCAAATAAAGCCTAAACCCAGCAGGAGAAGAGAAATAATAAAGATCAGAGCAGAAATCAATCAAATAGAAACCAAAAGAACAGTAGAACAGATCAACAAAACTAGGAGCTGGTTCTTTGAAAGAATTAACAAGATTGATAAGCCCCTGGCCAGGCTTATCAAAAAGAAAAGAGAAATGACCCAAATCAACAAAATCATGAATGAAAGAGGAGAAATCACAACCAACACCAAAGAAATACAAACAATTATAAGAACATATTATGAGCAACTCTATGCCAGCAAATTAGATAACCTGGAAGAAATGGATGCATTCCTAGAGATGTATCAACTACCAAAACTGAACCAGGAAGAAATAGAAAACCTGAACAGACCTATAACGACTAAGAAAATAGAAGCAGTCATCAAAAATCTCCCAAAACACAAAAGCCCAGGGCCAGATGGCTTCCCAGGGGAATTCTACCAAACATTTCAAGAAGAATTAATACCTATCCTTCTGAAACTGTTCCAAAAAATAGAAATGGAAGGAAAACTTCCAAACTCATTTTATGAGGCCAGCATTACCTTGATCCCAAAACCAGACAAAGACCCCATCAAAAAGGAGAATTACAGACCAATATCCCTGATGAACATGGATGCAAAAATTCTCACCAAAATACTAGCCAATAGGATCCAACAGTACATTAAAAGGATTATTCACCACGACCAAGTGGGATTTATCCCTGGGCTGCAAGGTTGGTTCAACATCCGCAAATCAATCAACGTGATGCAATACATTAACAAAAGAAAGAACAAGAATCATATGATCCTCTCAATAGATGCAGAAAAAGCATTTGACAAAGTACAGCATCCTTTCTTGATCAAAACTCTTCAGAGTATAGGCATAGAGGGTACATACCTCAATATCATAAAAGCCATCTACGAGAAACCTACAGCGAATATCATTCTCAATGGGGAAAAACTGAGAGCTTTCCCCCTAAGGTCAGGAACGTGGCAGGGATGTCCACTATCACCACTGCTATTCAACATAGTATTGGAAGTCCTAGCCACAGCAATCCAACAACAAAAAGAAATCAAAGGCATCCAAATTGGCAAAGAAGAAGTCAAACTCTCACTCTTTGCAGATGATATGATACTTTATATGGAAAATCCCAAAGACTCCACCCCAAAACTGCTAGAACTCATACAGGAATTCAGTCAAGTGGCAGGATATAAAATCAATGCACAGAAGTCAGTGGCATTCCTATACACCAACAACAAGTCAGAAGAAAGAGAAATTAAGGCGTCGATCCCATTTACAATTGCACCCAAAACCATAAGATACCTAGGAATAAATCTAACCAAAGAGGCAAAGGATCTGTACTCAGAAAACTATAAAATACTCATGAAAGAAATTGAGGAAGACACAAAGAAATGGAAAAACGTTTCATGCTCATGGATTGGAAGAACAAATATTGTGAAGATGTCAATCCTACCTAGAGCAATCTACACATTCAATGCAATCCCCATCAAAATACCATCCACTTTCTTCAAAGAAATGGAACAAATAATCCTAAAATTTGTATGGAACCAGAAAAGACCCCGCATAGCCAGAGGAATGTTGAAAAAGAAAAGCAAAGCTGGCGGCATCACAATTCCGGACTTCCAGCTCTACTACAAAGCTGTCATCATCAAGACAGTATGGTACTGGCACAAAAACAGACACATAGATCAATGGAACAGAATAGAGAGCCCAGAAATGGACCCTCAACTCTATGGTCAACTAATCTTTGACAAAGCAGGAAAGAATGTCCAATGGAAAAAAGTCTCTTCAACAAATGGTGTTGTGAAAATTGGACAGCCACATGCAGAAGAATGAAACTGGACCATTTCCTTACACCACACACAAAAATAGACTCCAAATGGTTGAAAGACCTCAATGTGAGACAGGAGTCCATCAAAATCCTAAAGGAGAACACAGGCAGCAACCTCTTCGACCTCAGCCGCAGCAACTTCTTCCTAGAAACATCGCCAAAGGCAAGGGAAGCAAGGGCAAAAATGAACTATTGGGACTTCATCAAGATAAAAAGCTTTTGCAAAGCAAAGGAAACAGTCAACAAAACCAAAAGACAACTGACAGAATGGGAGAAGATATTTGCAAATGACATATCAGATAAAGGGCTAGTATCCAAAATCTATAAAGAACTCATCAAACTCAACACCAAAAGAACAAAGAATCCAATCAAGAAATGGGCAGAAGACATGAACAGACATTTTTCCAAAGAAGACATCCAAACGGCCAACAGACACATGAAAAAGTGTTCAATATCGCTCGGCATCAGGGAAATCCAAATCAAAACCTCAATGAGATACCACCTCACACCAGTCAGAATGGCTAAAATTAACAAGTCAGGAAATGACAGATGTTGGCGGGGATGCGGAGAAAGGGGAACCCTCCTACACTGTTGGTGGGAATGCAAGCTGGTGCAGCCACTCTGGAAAACAGTATGGAGGTTCTTCAAAAAGTTGAAAATAGAGCTACCATATGATCCAGCAATTGCACTCCTGGGTATTTACCCCAAAGATACAAAAGTAGGGACCCGAAGGGGTACGTGCACCCCGATGTTTATAGCAGCAATGTCCACAATAGCCAAACTGTGGAAAGAGCCAAGATGTCCATCAACAGATGAATGGATAAAGAAGGTGTGGTATATATATACAATGGAATATTATGCAGCCATCAAAAGGAATGAGATCTTGCCATTTGCAACGACGTGGATGGAACTGGAGGGTATTATGCTGAGCGAAATAAGTCAAACAGAGAAAGACATGTATCATATGACCTCACTGATATGAGGAATTCTTAATCTCAGGAAACAAACTGAGGGTTGCTGGAGTGGGGGGTGGGGT